>NC_044994.1:22739249-22971425 GCF_008728515.1 Papio anubis
GATGTTTTCAGTAGAGAAGGCTATAGGATGAAGGAAAGAGGTAAAGACAAATAGGACTCAGATGATGGAGAGCATTACAGCTCATGCTGGGGAGCTTAGATTGCACCTATGGGTACTATATCAGAAACAATTACAGAGTTTCAAAATGGTGCTAAAATTTAGGTATGATGAATTTTAGGTAGGTCAGTTGACAGCAGTGTGAAGAAGCTAGGGATAGCTATGTGAGTCTGGTGGTATAGCCTATATGTGAAACAACATAGCTTTGAAGTAAAACAGAAAATGCAAGACTTGTTTGAAAACTATTTCAGAGATAAGTGATTCATGACTTCCCATGACTCTCCCATGCCTTCCAAGTTTCTCTCTTGATTGCATGGGTAGAAGATAAGCAACAGAGCACGTCACACCTAGACACTAGAGACTAACTAAGAGGTATGTTGTCCAGTGATCCTTCCATAGAGTTTAAGGGTGTGGCAGCCCCACTAGAAGTTTCCATAGATACAGTATAAAGTTCCAGAAAGAGTTCCTAATAGAGTGATGAAATGTATAATGTAGAGTTTATGGAGGCATTTTAAATTCTATATGCCTATTTTTTTCTTTCTTTTTTTTTTTTTTTTTTTTTTTTGACGGAGTCGTGCTCTATCACCCAGGCTGGAGTGCAGTGGTGAAGTCTCGGCTCACTGCAACCTCCACCTCCCAGGTTCAAGTGATTCTCCTGCCTCAGCCTTCTGAGCAGTTGGGATTACAGGTGCACACCACCATGCCCAGGTAATTTTTGTATTTTTAGTAGAGACAGGGTTTCACCATGTTAATCAGGATGGTCTCAAACTCCTGACTTTGTGATCTGCCTGCCTTGGCCTCTCAAAGTACTGGGGTTACAAGCATGAGCCACCGCATCTGGCCAGCTTTTGATTTTTAACATTCCTAAAACTTTGTTCATTAGTAACTTATTGACCGATAACATGCTGTTAATTATACAATTGGGCATGCACTAAAAAATAAAATAAAAAAACTTACCCCTTCTCATGTGAGACAAGAAAACATAGTAGAAAATGATTAATAAATACTCCATGGCAACTTCAGAGTAAATATTTGCTTCAAAATTAATTACCCATATTATCAATATGAGTATGAGGTGAGTTTCACACCTCATTGGTAGACGGAAGTTGCTATTATATTGCATTGTTAGAGAATTGTGAAATTATCCCTCTAATATATCAGTTTCACGCTTCCTACATATCGCCCAAGTTTAAAAAGATCACTTCTCACAAAATTCATGCTTAAGCAACTTTAATGTAATTTGGTGATTCTGTCAAGTGAATTCAAGAATGAAAATATTAGGATAATCCTAATTAATATGACAGACTGGCAAGAGAAGCAGCTAGTTGAACAATATTTTCACCTCTGAATGTTGTCTTCAATTAAACTTTCTATCAGATGAAAGAATTGATTAGTCTCTTCAAGCAAGAAGTCTTGCTTCCTACAAGTAAACAGAATCATTTCCATTAAAGCCTTCAGGGCTTTTAAGAGGTTGTCATCTCTGGCTGGGGAAACAGTTTATGGCATCCCAGCAACTGCTTTCATTACACGCACATGTTTGGCAATCACTGGCAGGCTGCAAGTTCAGGAGTGTAATCTGGAAAGGTCATAGTTGGACTGCTGAAAAAGACACTGAAAGGTCAGCTAGTTAGTGTTGAATTTCATGATGTGTATTTCTATGCTTTGATATATAGTTGTGTATATACAACCTAATGAGTGTTGATGCTAACTTTACAATGAAAACTATCCATTTTCCTACTTAATGTCTAATTTTCTCATTTGTGACATCTTTGATTAAAAGGAGCACACCAGACCATTTTGTTGATTGCAGCAAGGATGCTGCTCTTTATTAGATTATTAAGGCAATGCACTGCATGATAAAATGAATTTGGCCAGGAAAAAAATCACATTTAAAATGATTACGTTGAAGTGGTTTTAATGGAGATAATCATACATGAATTTAAAAACTACATGTGAGCTTGGGGTAAACTTGAACTGAGAGATCCTGGATATTCAATATGTAAAAAGACATCAAAACTAAGAAAGACGAATTTGGTAGTTTTCACTCAACATTAGATCTAAAGATGATTCATTCATTCCTTGGCTTTTCATGTACCTTAGTCATCAATTACTTTTTGGCAATTGAAAAAAATATGCTCACTGGTAATCATTGAGCTGTCTTTGATTATTTATCTTAACTTTGTGATATTTTTTCAGGGTACCGTGCTTGAAGCATACATTTTTCTATTTGTGTTCTAACCAAAATGTAAGAAGACTTACTTTTATATTTTTTGATGAGCATCTTTATAGCTTATAATGAACCTCTCTTAAAGAATATGACACTTCTAAAATTTCTTTTCCTGGGATGCTTATGTATCATTTCTAACAAATACTCTTTTATGTAGTCTACTACCAGAGATATGGAGGCAATCAGAGGACTTTGTGAATATATTGGCTGCTATTATTAGAGAGGGGCCTCACTTACAACTACCATGCACACATATGCAGATGCGTCAGCAACAGAAGATAAGGAATATGACCATGCATTTTAAAATAAACTACATTAGACATTTAAAATCTTATATAAACTTAATGTTAAGATATAAAAACCGAAGGTGTTTTTACTTGGGAAACTCATAGCAGCTGTCATTGAAGGTAATGCCCAGGATGAGTTCGCACACTTTCCATAGAGGTATAATTTACATTATGAAGGGTACTCACAAATATAATTCTTATGGAAGTCTGAAACTATCACAAAAACCAAAAGTCATTCTTTGAGGTAACTATTAAATATAGGCATTAGCTGCAAATACAGCTGTGCTTTGATTTTATTCTTGCTTTGATTTTATTTGATGACTTTGCCAGTGTTGTGTGTTCCTTTAAATATGTTTTATCAAAGGACTACTGCCAGGTCTCTGTTTCGCACATCCTTGCATCTAGAACAAATGCACCTCTTAGTTCTTTTATCCATAAAACATCTTCTTGCCTTTCTTTTCTTTTTATTTTAAAATCAACACACGTCATTAAAGAAAGTTGGCAAGCAGATAAATGTGAGAGAAAAATCACCATAGTCATACCACCTGAACACAGCTACCATCAAAATTTTTCTGTGTTCCTGTTGTTGTTGCTGTTTTCCAAAACATGTTTCGGTTTTTAGAGTGACATGACACTGGATATATAATTGTTATGTCTTGAAGTTTTTCCTATTATGCCACAGACATTTTCATGGATTAATTTTTCTATTTACACCTCCCATCACATTTTAGAAAATTTTAGGTTTTCAGAAGAGTTTTGAAGATAATGCAGACAATTCCCATACACCCAACACACTGTTTCCCAATTATGAACATCTTACATTAGTATATTTCCTGTGTCACAATTAATGAAATAATATTGATGCATCATTATTAATGAAAGCTGATGCTTTATATAGATTCCCTAAGTTTTCCCCCATGTCTCTTTTCTGTTCCAAGGTGCCAACCAGGATACCACATTACATTTATTGTCAGGTATTCCTAGGCTTCTCTTGGAAGCTTCTCAGAATTTCTTTTTCTTTTCTTTCTTTTTTTTGATGACCTTTACAGTTTTGAAGCCTACATTCAGGCATGTAGGATGCCCCTCTATTGGAATTTGTCTGATGTTTTTCTCATAATTAGATGTGTTATCGGAGAAAGACCTCAAAGGTAAAGTGCCACAGTCATTACATCATATTAAAGCTATGAACATGACATATTACAGTTGATGTTGACCTTGATCACCTGGATGTAATAGTGATTGACAGTTTTTCCAGTGTAAAGTTAGTCCTTTATCTCTGTTTTTTGTACTTTTTGGAAGGAGGTCACCATGAGCGGCCATGCTAAGCAGTAGAGAGCTTTACTCTTGAGAACTCCCTTGAGAAAAGAGTATCTACGTAACTTAATTGAAATACTTTTCATGGGAGAGATGTCTAACTTCTCCATTTATTATGTAGTCAATAACATATAATAATTATGCATATGTATATGTCAGTATGGACTCATAAATATATGTTTCATACTTTGGTTTATAATACAATACTAATTCACTTATTTTGTGGCTCAACTCATTCTAGATGGGACTCTTGAGAGCTCTTTTAGTTGACTCTTGTGCCCTTATGAAGTATGCCTATCTGTGTGGTGGTTTTTTTTTAACACCTTCTTTCTTGCCAGCACAATAATGAATCACCTTTCCATTCGATTCTCTGTATCATCAATTATCTAATGTAATACTTATTTCCTGAGACTGGAACAGCTGGAATCATAATAACTGTTAACAAAATATGAACTCTCACACATATCATCGCCCTGCCTCAGAATCACTGATGGGCTGGATCCAGTTCCTCTTTTATGCTTCAAGCAGATGGGAGTGGTTTTCCTCAAGTGATTGTGAACAGCTGTGAGTGACTGTATTTTCCACCTCACAGTTTCAATCATTTGTTAATTCTGAGGACAGCTCTTTATTCACTCCTAGTGAACAGCGCAGTTCACGTCATTATTCTTGAAGCCATAAATTCTAAGTGAACTTGGGCAAGTTACTTCTTTCCCTAATTCTTCATCTGCCAAATGAGAAAAAAAAAATCCTTGACTGGAAGAGCTATCAATAAAGTGTAATATTGCATGCATCTCATATATATATATATATATATATATATGTATAATCACGTAACGTATATTTATATACTATGCATAAATGAAAATATAAAATGTCTTCTTTACACATACACAAATGTACAGGTGTGCAATTGATATTTATAGACATTTCATAAATATAAATTTCCTTATTTTCCCCCTCAGATTTAGTGCATCTATGTGATGATATTACAGCTTCACTGCATGGCTTCTTTACCAGGTTCTTCTCATCCAACAAGCAAGCTCATGTTCTTGAGGACTGAGGTAGAGAAAAACTGAGTATCACTTAGTGATAACTATTTTCTGAGCCCAATGACTGTCTTTGAACCAATTTGAATTGGCTCCATTTAACTTGAGTTCCTGATCTAGGAGAACAAAGAAAGATATTACGCTTTCTCCCTTACAGTTTTTGGCACCCAACATGGGACAGCTGAGACACTGCACTCACACATGTACCTGCAGATGAGGTCCTGAGACAACAGACAAAAAGCTGGGAACAAGGCAAAAATATTTTGCTAATATCAGCTCTCCTGGATCTGTGCCTGGAGTGCCCAGCTGAGAAGGAAAGGTAAACATTCCTTTATGTCCCTTCCTTTCCAAATTTAGTTTAGCATGAGAAAATCATTTGTTTGGATTGTGACCCTTGAGTATTTGTTCTGAGTCATTTGTGAGATATTACTTTTGCCTTGTTAATCTGTCTTCTGTTATAAGTGTGCCAGCCATTAACTTTCCTTTCTCCCATGCTGCTTTGTTGGGGACATCCCTGAATAGGAAGGACAGTTTTGATGTTTTCTGTGATTATGCTTTTCAGAGGGCACCTTCATCTTTCTCATGAATACATTCCCTGATGCGTGTGTCTTCTCTGTATGACCACACAGGTCTGGATCCATATATTTAGCCTTTGATTATCTTCCTTTTTCATATCTGTAATGTCATGCCCATGCTATTCTTGAAATACTATTTGACCCTTTTCTTCTCTATAAACACGTTCCTATCAATGTGGATCAAAGTGAGAAAATGCTTACAAATACTAGAGAAGCCACCAGTTCCCAGTCCTGTGTGTCGGACTGAGATACACCTTACACCGTGACTGGTAAATCAATGATAGTGCTTCATCAAATTTCCCCTGTGCAAACAGGAGGGAAGAGATGCTATAGTGAGCACCAACAAGAATGCTCCAAGGAAGATATCCAGGGACTTATTATATCTCACATTAGAGCTGTGATAGCAGCTTACCTGAATTGACTTACCTTTTCAATTCAGTATTGGTAGCATAGCAATGTTTGCTGCTCCGTATCCTGGAAAAATATTGATTGGGCTAATGTGGAATATTCTCTATGGCAACAACTTCTGCCATCCCCTTTCTATATGTATACACGGATTATTTGGGGCTAAACACACAAACCAGGTAAGGCATTTTGAAAGGCTAAATTAAATTTAACTTGTTTTTAAAACAAAAGGTGACATTATTGTTAACCACTTACTATCAAATTTTCTTTTTGTTTTCCCTACACATTTTTCTTTGAGGATGTAGTTGTAGCGAGTGGTCTTGGTTTAAATTTGGGACCTTTATCCTCTTGTCTCTTTTGCTAAAGAACTCACTCTGGCAGGCCTCTTCACATTCACATTGTCTCACACCTGGAACTAGGCATCGCTTAGTCTTCAACATGCAAGTATAGTCACGTGTTGCTTAACAATGGGGATCTGCTCCTAGAAGTGAATCATTAGGTGATTTTGTCATTGTGAAAATATCATAGACTGTTGCTACACAAGCCTGTATCATATACTCTACTACACATCTAGGTTGTCTGGTATAGCCTCTTTTTTCTAGGCCACAAACATGTACAGCATTTTATTATACTGAATACTGTATGTAATTGTAACACAATGGTAAGTATTGGTGTTTCTAAACATAGAAAAAATAGTAAAAGTATAATATAAAATATGGTATGCCTGTGTAAGGCACTTATCATGAATGAAGTTTGCAGGAATGGAAGTTGCTCTGGGTGAGTCAGTGAGTGCTGAGTGAATGTGAAGGCCTAGGACATTACGGCACACTACTGTTGACTTTATAAACACTGTACACTTAAGCTTTACTAAATTTATTTTTAAAAACATTATTCTTTATTCAATAATAAATTAAGCTTAGCTTATTGTAACTTCTTTATAGGCTTATTAATTTATTTAACTTTTTGACTCTTTTGTAGTAACAGCTTAAAATAACACACAACGTATAGCTGTACAAAAATATTTTCTTCTTTATATCCTTGTTCTATAAACTTTTTTCTATTTTAAAAATTCTTTATTTTCTTTTACATTTTAAATTTTATTTGTTAAAAATTCATATGTGAATAGGCATTAGCCTAGGCCTGCACAGGGTCAGGATCATTAATATCACTGTGTTCTCCCTCCATATCTTGTCTCACTGGAAGGTCTTCAGTGGCAATAAATAACATGCATGGAGCTGTCATCACTTATGTCAGCAATGCCTCCCTCCAGAATATCTTCTGAAGGACCTGCCTGAGATACACACACACACACACAC
Source organism: Papio anubis (assembly GCF_008728515.1). Classification (NCBI taxonomy): domain Eukaryota; kingdom Metazoa; phylum Chordata; class Mammalia; order Primates; family Cercopithecidae; genus Papio; species Papio anubis. The sequence goes on from NC_044994.1 coordinate 22,746,477, forward strand.
ACACACACACACACACGCGCGCGTGTGGAAGGAGCACGCCCTAACAATAAAAAGAATAGTGTAGTAAATACATAAGCCTATAGCATAGTCATTTATTATTATCAAGTATTATGTACTGTGTATAATTGTATATGCTAGGCATTTACATGACTGGGCAGTAGAATTGTTTACAACAGCACCACCACAAACATGTGAGTGATGAATTGATCTAGGACATTATGATGGCTACAATGTCATTACACAATAGAAAAGTTTCAACTCCATTACAGTTATATGGGACTGCTGTTGTATATGTGGTCCATCATTGACCAAAATGTTGTCATGTGGCACACGATGGTACATAGCCTGATCTAACTCCTTCAGGATCTCCATATTGAACTGAGACATCGCTGATATGTGCCAGAACCGGTCTTTTCGAATTTCAGGGAAGAAATGTAATCTCCTATTGCACTCATTTGTGAGGTACCCATGGCCATTTCAGGTTTCAAAGCAGTCTCCACACACTTGGGCCTCCCAGGCCCCACAAACCTACTTACTACTATTATGTCTGAGTCACTCAGGGCTTTGATAGCCAAGGCTTCAGTAAAAGACTTATTTAAGAGACAGGTTTAAGGTATGTCTTAACCCAAAGTAGTAGGTGGGAGTAGAAAGAGGGGCAAGAGAGGCTTTACATTTATTGGGTAATTATGTTTCAGGATCTGTGCTAAGTTCTGCATCTGGGATATTTCAGCAGACTGACAGTACAGAAGCAGGGACCAGGGGGATATTGTCTAATAGACTCACAGTGCAGCCACCCCCAGATTCATCAAAACAGAAACACTCCTACCCCTTCAGAAATTGCCTTTGGCTGAAAAGAGTTGCCTCACTTCTCTCTCACTTTCCTTCATTAGCGCCTGTATCTCATGACTGATGGATATAGGTTCATAAAGGGCACCTTGACAAACTCTGCAAGGTCCATCTGAGACCCAGCGTTCTGGAGCTGAAGCCTTTGTTGTGATTGCATTGCAGCTCAACTTCTCTCCCTGTATAATTCTGTTTCTCTCATCCCTCCACATTTGTTGAACACTCCCCAGTAAATTTCCTGCATGCTAATTTTTTTTTCTGTCTGCCTCCTAGAGTAACTCAAACTACAACAGTTGGGTTCTAGTGTCATCTACTTTCATTGCTTAACACATTGGGCCTCATGTTTCTAATTGGAAAATTAAGGAAGCTGAATTAGTCTGTCAAGTTCATTTCCAGGTCCATGATTATAACTAAAAAGAGGGAGTAGTAGTTGGGAGAGACATTGGCAGCCTTAAATCATAACAAGTAGCCTCCGCTTCCAGAATCAAAGCCTTAGTCCTGCATAGATCAGAAACCCCTACAGTAATCCTTCACTGTCATTGATCAGTGTCATTTATTATATATTTTATTCTTTTCTAGGCTTTTTGTTTTTCAACATGTAGTTATGTATGCCATACGTGAGATCATTTTATTCCTTTCAAATAAATCATGTAACTTCAGTGTTTGTCAAGGAACCCAAAGTAGTGAAATGTGAATTGAGAAAAGTTCAACTGAACAAGTTCCATTAATTTTCAGGAAAGACAAGTCAAGGTCGGTCAAAAGAAGAAAAGTGAAGAATATCGCAAAGTGATTTTTTTAATGGGGGCAATTAAGCCTTAGGAGTATGTTTATCTTAGTCCTTTTGAATATATCTTACAGCCTATAAATAAGATATAGGAGTTTATAAAACAAAGCCCACAAGAAAAATACCTTGAAAATGTAAAAAATTTGACAATTTGATGTATTTTGACTATATTTAACATTACTGAAAATGAAATCAGTATATTCTGTTTCCATGATATCAAAACTTTCTGAAAAAAAAAGTCAGTCCTTTATTTTATTTAACTTTCACGTTTCATTAAATATCTAGATGTTTGACATCATTTAAGAAATCATTGAGTGTATTATATATATATATATCAATGCAAATGTTTAGCATCACATAAATAAGTCAATTCCGGGAAGAAGGTCAAAAGTAATGAAAGCATAAAGTTCTCCCAGCTAAATTTTTTAAAGTATTGTCACTGGACTTTTAAAATGTTCTCCTTTCTTTTTTCGGGGCCCCAGACATCTCAATAAATAAAGCAAAAAAAGTGTACTTATTTGTACCAAGAAGAAAATATTTTTTTAGAATTGAGCATTTCTGTTATACTTATATACATTGATTTCAATGTTGAAACCAACCAGTTATTTTGAGCTATTTCCTGAGCTATATGATATTTGTGTTATTTTTTCCTAGACATCTCTCAGTCTCACACTGATTCCTCTGCTTTTTCTCTTATCTTTCCATAATCTATTTTCTAAACAGTAGTTAATGAGGTTTTACAACATAGATATGGTTATGCCACTCCTCTGCTTAAAATCCTCTAAGGGATTCCCATCATATGTACAATCAAATATTTTTCTCATAGACTAGAAGCTCCACATGGCAGCCTCCTGTCTCCAGCCTCTCCTTCTTTCCCTTTTCCTCCTTTTTCTTCCTTTCTCTGTAGAGTACCATGAACCTTCTTTCAGTTCCTTTAACACACCAAGCTCTCAGGCCTTTTGTACTAACTGTTTTATCAAGTTAAACTCATTTTTATTCTCACTTAATTAGGGAGATGAATTACAAACCATTGATCTTAACATTTTCCTTAGGTTTACATGCCCCAGATTTTACATAGCTGCATTTCTTTTGTAATTCTGTCTTGGCTTTAATTTCACATCTCAGAAAGGCCCTCCCTGACCATGGAATCTGAAGTGGCATTCTTCTTCCCCAGAATCTATCATCTATATCTGTTTATTTTCTTCTTCAGCACCATCTGAAATTATCTTATTTAGTAATTTGTTTAATGTTTGGTTTCCCTCACTAAATGAGAACTCATGAAGTTAGGAACCTTGATTATATTCTTTTCTTGTTTGTTTATTTTTGGTTTTTATGAGACTAGGTCTCATTCTGTCACCAAGGGTGAAGTACAGTGGCACAATCACAGCTCATTGCAGCCTCAACCTCCCAGGCTCAAGTGATCATTCTGCTTCAGCCTCCTGAGTAGCTGGAATGACAGGCATCCACCAGCATACCTGGCTAATTTTAAAAGTTTTTTTGTAGAGATGGGGTTTCACTATGTTTCCTAGGCTGACCTCAAATTCCTGGGGTCAAGTGATCCTCCCATCTGGGCCTCCCAAAGTGTTGGATTACAGGCATGAGTCACCACACCTGGCCTTCACTATATTCTTAACATGGGTTCTGTGGTGGGCCAGTTTATGTAAATCCCCCCACAAAAGCCCAAGGAAGCAGCAAGGCTGAGACGGAGGCTGAGAAACCTAGTTTATTAGAAAGAAACATTTAATAGAGACTTAGAAAAACAAGCCATGTCCATATCTCAGGCAGCAGTGAAATAAGATGGTGGTTCCCCACACTGTTACACTCCAGACCAAGAGCTTATATACGGGAAGGGTGATTCAGAAGGGATGTGTAAGACAATTGAAGTACAATAATATCAAGATTGTTTGACCTAAGGACAGGATTTATGGGAAATCTTAAGAGGCCTTCCCAGAACTGAGGTTAATCAGAAGTCAACATAGTGGATTATCATCCAACATGGAGTTGCCTTGGCCTTCACAAAATGTAAAATGATTCCTAGAACATACCAGGCACTATGATCTATGTTCTAGTAGATGTTTAATCAAAAGGAAAAGCTTTGCCTCACAAACTCTTAACAATAGATAATCATCACAGCAGATAAAAGGGATATATCAATTAAATCATCATTATAAATTATCTTTTAATCAATTCCCCAATAAAATATACTTTTCTTAATAGTCCTCCATGATATGTTTTCTCTAGGTCCTCATGATACACTGAGTTCATTTACTCCATTGATGGCCAATATTTAGATGGCCCTATGTAAAGAATAACTAAGGAATTGAGGATGTTTCATTAATTTTATTATGCAAGTATACAAGGTAATTGTAGAAGGTATAGAAAAAGCTGATAAATATGATAGTAACCTGTGATTCTGTCACTTAACTGTAGTAAAATTTGTGTATTTTTTCAGCTTTTTGGCTTGTTTGTATTGGATAATCACAGGATTGAAATCATGACCTATGCTCAGAAAGTTAATTTTGATGCTTTGGATAGAATTCATGAGATTAGAAAAAACTAGAAATAAGTGACAGTAAGAGGTTTTGTAATACCAAAAGAAAAATTTAATGAGGATGTAAATTATGACTGACATAGTGGGAATACAAATGTTACATTTGAAAGATTATTCACGAAATCTAAAGCAGATTTCAGGGACAAAAAAAGAAAAACAATCAAAATTAATATGGAAATTCATGAATACATAAATCCATGTATGTACTAAACAGTCCTTTATAATAAGTTTTCAGTGAATCAGATACTCATTTAGGTATTGTGGTTAAGAAGAGAACACATTAGAAAATAAAAATACTTTCAAAAGCATTTCCATCGTGGCCTTAAAAGAGAGAGAGATATAAAAGGAAGACACAGAATTCAGTTATGAAAAATATGGTTGATATTGGAGGAGAGAAGAAGATAATGCAGGGATTTTAAGAAGTAAAAGACCTTCATTAAAAAGAGTAGATGGGATACTTTAAAGACAAGGTTATGATACTGGATAAGAGAATTCCACAGAGTCATAGAGACTCAATGCCACTTACATACTCCCAAAATTAGGTGTCATGGTCATTTGGTCCATTTCGTGCTACCTTAACTAAATACCTGAAACTGAGTAAGTTATACAGAACAGCAATTTATTCCTTTACCATTCTGGAGGCTTGGAAGTCCAAGATCAAAGTGCTGGGAGGCTTGGTGTGTGGTGAGGGCTGCTCTCTGCTTCCAAGATGGTGCCTTGGTGCTACATCCTCCAGCAGGAAGGAACACTACATCCTTACATGGCAGATTGCAGAAGGGCAAAAAATGGTCAAATTCCCTCTGCCAAGCCCTTTTATGATGGTATTAATGTATTCATGAGGGTGAAACCTCGTGAATAGATTCATGGGGAATGAATCTATGGGGAGAACGAAAATGAAACACCAATAGAAAGGCTTCACTTCCCAATGCTGTTGCATTGATTATTAAGTTTCCTACACATGAATATTTTGTGGGGGAACGCATTCAGTTCATAGCATCAGGATTGGTGTATGACGTTTGTGTAGGGGACACAGTAAGTCCCAATACCTAGAAAACTGCTCAGTGACCTTGCTAAGTCAGTGGAGTACACTGTTCTGAGAGCCATTTCTGAGTCCTTTTGGATCAGAAGGTTCAACTGCAAGTAACTAAATGTGCACAAAAGGCGGTCACCTCTATAACCAAAATCTGGCTTCTCCTTCTCCCCCAACCTTTTGGCACAGGATCAACTGTTGATTATAGTGTGACCCAGAGAAGGTAGAAGGGGAAACTGATGGAATCGATTTTGCTTCAGGATGAAAATATAACATTTCTTAGATTCCAGTGTGTAGCTAGAAAAACATACCTATTCCCCAAAGAAATAGAATAAAATATATTTTTCATAACCCTCAGGAAAGCTTACATTATAGAGAATACAAAAGAAGGAAAATAGTAAGAACTAGAATAGAGTAGAATATTGAGAGAATATAAAACAAAGATATTCTGTTAAAGAGGTGATCAATAGCATCAAAAGAATGGGAAGATCATCAGTATAAAATATTACAAAAGGTTAAAAGATAAAAACTCAAAGTTCCTTGAATGTTCTTTTAAACCATGGGAATCTTTAAAAGAAGATTATATTACATTCTATTTCATCCTAAAGCAAAATCAATTCCATCAGTTTCCCTTGTACCTCCTCTGGGTCACACTATAATCATTAGTACATGCTGTGATAAGAAAAAAAACATGGGGCTAAATGTTTTTAAAGAATTTGGGCATTAAAGAGAACCTTGTCTCATTTTATGAAGAATGCAGATAAAATTGCCAGATAAATTTCAGTCCAAATTACACAATAATTTTTTTTATTCAAAAGTATTTCAAACATTATCTCTAGTAAGAGTTAGAATATAGAAATAAAGAGAGAATTTCCATTTTTAATGGAAATATTTCCATATTATTTCCTATATTTGGAAAATTTTTGGCCATTATTTCTTTAAATAAGCTTTCCTACCCTTTATCTTTCTCTCTCCATTTCTTCTCTTTCTAAAGTAGCCATACATGCATATAATTCTTCTCATTGATACCCTGTATGTCCTTTAGACTTTCATCACTGTTTTTAATTGTTTTTCTTTTGCTCCCTTAACTAGATAATTTCACATGACCTTATTCAAGTTCAGTGATTGTTTCTTCTGCTGTTTAACCCCTCTAGTGAGTTTTTAGGTTTGTTACTATATTTTTAACTTCAAAAATTATATTGGTTCTTTTTGATATTTTCTATGTATTTATTGAAATTCTCATTTTGTTTTCGTTTTTTGGGGATCATTAAGCATTGTTTGCTGCACAGGTATTTAAATTCTTTGACAGATAATTTATATATCTCCATTTCCGTAGGCCGTGTTTCTAGAAATTTATTCTGATCCTCTGATTGGATGACTTTCCCTGTTTTTTTTTTTTTTTTGGATCTTGTAACTTTTTGTTGTCATCCACATATTTGAAAAAACAACCACTTTTCCCAGTCATTCTGAACTGGCTTCATACAAGAAAATATCTTCACCAATCAGCCTGACTAGAGATTCTGGGAAGTTCTCAAACCTTTTCCCTGCATGTGCATCTTCTCAACCTGTATATGTGCATTTCTAATTAGAGGAATCTGTGGTTCCTTTTCTCAGGAGATCATAATCTCTTGTTTCTTTTGATGTCTATCTTGTGTACCATAAGTCATCTGAAGCTGCAGCACACTACCCAACTTTGCTTTGCTTTCAGTGGTCCCAAGGCACCTAGAGTATGTCAAATCTCATCCACACTCCCAAACAGGCAAGAGAGAATTTTAGTCTCTTGGACAGTCCCTTGAAAAACAGGATATTGGATATGCATTCTACTTTTCTCTCTTGTCCTGGTAGAGAGATTGCCAACCTGCATTGGCTTCTCTCTGATGTACTATCTGTCTTCTGGAGCAGCAGGACATAACCCAGCTATTTTGTTCTCAGTGGCCTCCAAGCATGTATAATATGGCAGGTCCCATCAGGCCTCAAGGAGGAGACAGAACCTTGGTTTTTGGACATCACTGGAAAAGTCAGAGAATTGGACATAGAGTCCAGTCTTCTGTTCCCTCCTTAAGAGAAACCAAGAGCTGGGAGTTTCCTCGTGATCATGTGGCACAATGCTCAGAGAGGAACTATGGTGAGAGAATGACACAGATTTTCATAGTAACTTTGACACAGCAGTTTTGTGGTGTGCAGACACATCTCAACTGCTTTCTGGATATTTCACAGTAGGAACTGGTTTATGTATTGTCATTGAATCAGCGTCTCCATGGGAAGAAGGAAGGTCTAGGGCTATCCACTCTGCTGTCTTGCTGATGTTACCCCTCTAAATCATTAGTTTTTAAAGATACTATCCAAGATTTGTTAAGTCAGAAATTTAGATTTTCTTTGAAATATGTAAATCATCTTCTTCACTGAAACTGTTCATTATTCAAGATTCACCTTCTGTTAATCACATAAAGACTTACAGCAGCTCGTGAAAGTTTTAAGCAAAATAGACAAATTACCTCTAATAGGAGATAGCAGGGATCTGATGTAATTAGCAGGGCCCAATTCTGACTAGTACCTGTGTTAAAATTGTTTCTAGTGTATGACGTTAATTATATGGCTAGTTGTGAATTGCTGCCCTAAACCCTGAATCAAAGTGCATTTTTGTTGCGTATTATAAATGTGTTATTGTCACGGTGTGCAATACAAATTACTCTCAGGGTGTACACAAAGTCTGAATAGTGAATTACCCCCAAGCAGGCTTATCTTTAACTTGTGATTTTTGCAGATTTTGCCTCTCTCATAGTGATTAATATCATACCACCATGTAAGACTTAAGTCATTCAGGAAGGTAGCAACCATACTTCAGAAGTCAGAGAGAAGAAAAAAAATGACTTTCTTTGCTATGAAAATAACATCCTCTGACAAACTGATTAATGAATATTTTTGTTATGGCAAATAAAGATGCAGACAATAAGTACCAGAAGTTATTCCTAAAAATACACACAAACATTCACACACACCATTCTTTCTGAAAGAAAAGACAATTACAAAAGACATTTTAGCAATAAACAAAGTAGTAGTTTACAAAGTGGATCTGTCTGAATTAATGAAAACCCCAGGAGATTAAAGGCACACCTTCCATCTGGAAAATGGTCAAGGAATGAAGTAGAAATAAGTAAAATATGAGCTTGGGTTCTTGGATGCAGATCCATTTGGGTAAAAAAGTTGTTAGTTCTGGATGGAGACTCCTTTGTTTTAACAAAGGAACACGTCACCAAATGAAGATCCTTAAAAGAATCTAAGAAAATTAGTAGCTGTGAGCTTAAAAATAACCTCCAGGAAGCCAACACTTCATCTGGGTCACATAATTAAAGCAAATTTTGTCAAGAAAACAAAGCTTTGTGTAGTTGTTTTAATTTGTTTTTGTTTTGTTTTAGTTTGTTTTATACTTTAAAATTTTTGCTTTGACTTGAAAACTAATTTTTGTTTTTTCTACACATTTTAATAAATACTGTCAGAAAAAAAATAATAGTCCACTTGGGACCTTTCTTAAATGTAAGCTGGGAACCTTTCTACCCTCATCAATAACCCTTCTGATTCAATATAGCACTTGTACCCGCATTTAATATTTTAATGTAGTTGTATTTAATGCACTATGGACTATGGGCTAATACTTTGGTGCTGAGGATACAAAAACAAAACAAAACCTTGTCTCTCTTGTCTAAGAGAGAGACAGTCCAGGTGAATAGAAACATCATTTAAATACATAAGTGCACTAAAATGTTATACAGTATACAGAGAAGAAACAGACAATGGTCAATCAACCTATGCATGAAGAAGGCAAGTACACTTTAGAGATGAAGTCTCCAATAAGATGTAATTTTACATACTGGAATGTCTGTTATCAAGGAAACAGAGGGTGGTCAAGTATATTTCTGGCCACGGGAGCACTGAGAACTAAGGCAAATAAATCGTAATGCAGCCTAAATATAGTGACTATAGAAATGTAACATTTTTAAAAATTTTAATCTATTTATTCATGTATTTTGGTAGAGAGAGTGGAAATTCAGGGAGAAGAGTGAAAGAATGAAAGCCACAGAGGTGCACAGGGACTTGATTATCTTGGGTCTTCTGTTTTTAATAATGAGTTGAGCCTTTGTTTAATGAACAGTGGAGGATTTCTGAGGAAATTAGAACTGTTTTCTCTCTTTGTTGAAAAAAAATGGGACAGTAAAAAAAATGTACATCACAAAAAAGACTAAGTGAGAAAAATTATATGAAAGAACCTATTTGTTCTTTGTGATCTGGCTTGGTATTATTTCATATTTGGCCTGAAAGATTGAGTTGGCATTGTAAATAAACCAAATGGAATAGAAAACAGTTTTGCAATGTGACAGAAGAAATTTCCTAATATTAACATGTATAATTACCCTTTTTTGAATACAAATCTTTAAACTTTAGCTTTTCCTAAATACTCAACTGGGTTGGACTGAATTACCATTCATTCACTTAAAAAATCTTTACTTTAGAATGTGCAGAAGTTCTAAATTACTAAAATGAAATTTTCAATACTTTCTTGGCTACTTGAAAATCTCATTAACAGTATTATACATTTATAAGGTATTGTCTAATTCCTATGGAAACTCTAAATTTGATAATGGAAGGTATTGTCTAATTCCTATGGAAACTTGAAATTTGATAATGGAATAGTTCAATAAGTTTCTAACACTTTAAGTGCTAATTCCTGTACAAGTAATTGAGTGAGTGATATAATGATTACTTTGTAGGAGTATGGGAATTATGGTTTTCAACAAAAATGTACTCAAATAATATTTGTCTTAGAGCTGGAGGCCTGACTCTTATAAAATTGAAAAAAATTAATTTTTATCCTTTTTACTACCTATAACACTGCACAATTGTTGTCAATCTACTGGTACTTGTCAATAGACTGTGAAGTAAATGATTCTTAGTGAGATCTACAAAATGAGGATATCAGCATGAACTAGAATGACCACCTTCTTCTCCAATTTATTCATTCTACTTAGTCTTGACAATATGAGACACTCAAGTCAGCAGCCAGCAACATTTCGAGCACTTTCCAAGTTCACAGCTCAATCAGGTGCTATTTAGAATCTCATTGTTCTGAATCCATATGGGATGAGGGTGTAGTAGCTTTAAATATTTGTATAAAAAGGGCACAAAAATAATTTCTTGTAAAATAATTTCATGTTATAACTCTATAAGGAAAGGTTTTCCAAAGTTCATTGGACTTCTGTCACTCATTATCAAAATAGTTGCTTAGGTCAGTGCGATATGGCTCAGTATTAGAGTGCATTGTTCCTGCAGCAGATGTCTACAATCCACGGGATGATAAACTGTGAGAAATTAGCTTTTATTCAAGGATATGTGCTTACTGTTATTTGCCAAGAGTTGAGATTAAATACATGCTACAGCTGTCATTCAAATGGATTAAATAAGATTCCATTTGTGATTTACAAACGAAGGAAAGAAGAGACTGCTAAATAGTCATACTTTCATGCTTTGTTCTAAGACATTTCTAAATAAAATTTTGTCCTCAGACTTGCGAAAAAAGCTTATGGACTCCATGTGCATATAAAAGCAGAAAATTGGTTCTTATTTAGTGATACTGTGTTCCTAAAATTGCTTTCCATGTAAAAGTCATGCATCTTGTATTTTAAAATTCATCTGGGCCTTAATTACTCTAAACTTAGTGCATTTTCCATCAAATAACAAAGAAGTTATATTTCTCAATGTAAGTGCATTGGCTTTTCTTGCACTTCCTGTTACCATGTGAATGGGGAAAAAATAACATTCCCCAGTTATCCAAATCAGAAAATTCTTCTTGGGGTTCAACTATAAATACTGTTGCTGTCTATTTGAGGCGATAGTAGCACCAAACCTTACTTTTCTCATCTGAAAAACGAAGAATGAGCTCTGTCTCATAAAGGCCAGCACCTCATGGCAACACTCATTAAATACTGTGTAATTATTCTCAAAGAATTAAATGGTCTTTTTGTAAGTATGTTTGCCCTATATTTTTATATTTTGCCATAATTGAATTCCCTAACCAGTAAAAATATGTAATAGTTGCATATGCTAATTATGGAAATGAAAACATTTGTGCTATTTTCTGCTTAGTGTATTAAAATGTTTAATTTTAACAAATTTTTATTAAACTTGAAAGTACAGTATATAATCAAATGATAAACATATAGAAAAGTTGAAATGTAACCAGATCTTATACATGTACCCTACCCTAATATTTCAGTAATAACATTAATTTTTTCTAAATATATATACGTATTCACAATATATTTTGTGTTTGTTTATTTCATTTCAAATTCTACATTAGGCTTCTAGTCTGAGCCACCATTATCTCCTACATGCATGATTGTAATGGTTTTCTAATTAATCTCTCTTCATTCACTCTAGAATTCCTCCAATATATTGTCTACTCAGAAGCTAGAAAAGTGCTCTTAAAACACAAAACTTTTGTGCCACTTACTGGCATAAAACCTCCTATGCCTGACCACTGCACCCACTTTAAAATCCAAAGACCTCAATTCAAATGTCAGGCCCTCCATGAGATAGAGCCTCATCTCTTGCTATGTATATTCCCTTCCATTCCCTATTCTCCTGCACTGGCCGCCTTCTAGTTTCTTGAACTGACTGTGCTCTTGGCATTAAGAACGGATTGCAAGCATACGTCTATGTAAGTATTTGTTTAATGAGTTTCTGTCTCTCCCACTTATCTAAGAGCTCTAGGAAAGGAGTGTAGCATCTATTTGTCCACTGCTGTGCCCTCAGCACCTTGCACAGTGCCTGACAAAAATCAATAATGTGCAATAAATATTTGTTCAAGAAATGAATGAATACTGGTTTAGCACCTGCTAAGTGTCAGGCATAGAGCTAGGCACTTAAGATATAAATAAATACAAAAGAGTGCCTTTCTTCAGTGAGCTCCAGTCTAGTGGAGAAGGTAAGAACTGAGTAAACAATTAGAGCATTTAGCAGTCTTCTACCAGAGCAAAGCATGGGATGCTATGAGAGCAGAATGAGGTCAAGAATCTTTCTCAAGAGAGATGATTTCTGAGATGCATTTTGAAGGGTGTCAGAAGTTAGGCCAAGAAGGGTAGGGAAAGAGTCATGACAATGGAAGGCAAATGAAAGGTGATTTGGAAAGTTGGACATGGAGAATAAAGCGAAATATATATCAATATCAATTTGGATCCCCTCAAAAATAAGAAAACACCACCTCATGAGAGCTTTATAATTTCTATTTTGTATTTATTATTTATAATTATTGTCAGAAAAGTTAAAGATTTATCCAAAATCCACAGCTAAACAACATGTCCAGGATAAGAAGATCTATCTCTCTATCTCTATCTATCTATCCATCTATAGTTTACTTCAAAGCCCATTTCTTGTTTTATAGTAAGCTAGATATTCCTTTTTTAATAAAAAAAAAAAACTTTTATTCTAAGTTCAGTGGTACAAGTGCGGGTTTGTTACATAAGAAAGCGTGTGTTATGAGGGTTTGTTGTATAGTTTATTTTATCATCCAGGTATTAAGTCTAGCACCATTATTTTTCCTGATCATTTCCCTCTTTCCACCCTTCACCCTCCAAAAGACCCCAGTGTGTATTGTCCCCCTCTATGTGTCCATGAGTTATCATTATTTGGCTCCCACTTGTAAGTGAGAACATGCAGCATTTGGTTTTCTGTTCCTATGTCAGTTTGCTAAGGGTAATGGCCTACAGTTCCGTTCATGTCCCTGCAAAGGAAATAATCTTGTTCTTTTTTATACTGCATAGTACTTCATGGTGAATATGTACCGCATTTTCTTTATCTAGTCTATTGAGGGGCAATTTAGGTGAATTCTGTGTCTTTGCTATTGTGAATAGGGCTGCAATGAACATACACATGCATGTGACTTTATAATAGAATAATTTATATTCCTTGAGTATATGCCCAGTAATGGGATTGCTGGGTCAAATATGTCTGTCTCATTCTGGCACGAGATGGTACACATTGTGGTTTTGATTTGCATTTCTCTGATAATCAGTGATGTTGAGCTTTTCTTCATGTTAATTGGTCACATGTACGTGTTCTTTTGAGAACTATCTGTTCGTGTCCTTTGCCCACTTTTTAATGGGATTGTTTGTCTCTTGTAAATTAGTTTAAGTTCCTTGTAGACTCTGGATATTAGACCTTTGTCAGATGATAAATTGCAAAAATTTTCTCCCTTTCTGTAGGTTATCTGTTCACTCTGATGATAGTTTCTTTTGCTGTGCAGAAGCTCTTTAGTTTAATTAGATCTCATTTGTCAATTTTTGCTTTTGTTGCAATTGATTTTGGCATTTTCATCATGAAATCTTTGCCCATGCCTATGTCCTGAATGGTATTGCCTAGATTTCCTTCTAGAGCTATTATAGTTTTGGGTTTTACATTTAAGTCTTTAATCCATCTTGAGTTAATTTTTGTATAAGTTGTAAGAAAGGGGTCCAGTTTCAATTTTCTGCATATGGCTAGTCAGTTCTTCCAGCACCATTTATTAAATAGGGAATCCTTTCCCCATTGCTTGTTTTTGTCAGGTTTGTCAAAGGACAGATGCCTCTAGGTGTGTAGTACTATTTCTGGGTTTTCTATTCTGCTCCATTGATCTGTGTCTGTTCTGTACCAGTACCATGCTGTTTTTTGTTACTGCAGCCCTGTAGTATAGTTTGCAGTTGGGTAGTGTGATGCTTCCAGCTTTTTTTTTTTTTTTTTGCCCATAACTGCCTTGACTATTCAAGCTCTTTTTGGATTCCATATGAATTTTAAAAGTTTTCTCTTGTTCTGTTAAGAATGTCAATGGTAGTTTAATGGGAATAGCATTAAATCTAACAATTGCTTTGGGCAGTATGGCCATCTTAACGGTACTGATTCTTCCCATGCATTTGTTTGTGTCATCTCTGATTTCTTTGAGCAGTGTTTTGTAGTTCTCCTTGTAGAGATCTTTCACTTCCCTAGTTTGCTGTATTCTGAGATATTTTATTCTTCTGCGGCAATTGTGAATAGGAACTTGTTCCTGATTTGACTCTTGGGCAAGCTAGCTTTTCAATTAAGATATTAATGTTATTAGTATAGTTACATAAACCTTTACCACCGCTCATTGCAATTTGCCTCTTTATCCAATTAGCTCCTAAGAATGTTTTCAAGTAGGAATACAAATTCATTTGTGACATGTAACCTAAATACATTTTTGCCTTACAAGACCATATAACTTGATCCACAACTTTTATCAGAAAATATTCTGAATTTTTGTTGACTCTTATTTATTATCACTTTTGTAAACCATGAATCATAAACAATTTGTGTCTTTGAATCTTTCCAAGTCCTCTCCCCTAATTGAATTAGCTAAAAAGCCTTTAAATCCTCTATAGCAATGTTGTATCATTTCAACCTAAATTGCTATATTAATCAGAGTTCACCAGAGAAGCAGAACCAAGAGATTATATTATATATAATATTAATTTTATTATACATAATGATATATTTTAGATGTATTAAAATCAATTTTGTATGTGTGTGTGTGTGTGTGTGTGTGTAGAAAAATAGATATCCAAAGATCGAAGGCTCTCATTGTAAAGAACCATAATAGCATGTGAATTCTGCACCAGCAACCAAGGTACCCAGGTTCTCTCATCAGAACTGTTTAGGTGGCTGGCGTAATCCACGGAGAGGAAGGAAGAGCAATGTGGTACGGTGCCCCACTTGAGAGTCACACAGGGCAGGAGAGACCCACCCCCAGCCAAGGCAGGCGGTGAGTGAGCATGCTACCCAGTTGGGGAAACACTACTTTTTCCACAGAACTGGGCAACCCACAGGTTGGAAGATCCTACTCATGAACCCATGCCACCGGGGTCTAGGGTCCCAACCCCAGAGCCACACAGATTCTCAACAGCCTCTCAGCTAGAATCTCCTTAAGCCTGCGGAGTTCCCAGGGGGAGGGGTGACCAGCACCATAGCTGCAGCTGCCTGTGGTCTAAGCTGCTTGAGCTGCTTGGAGGAGGGGCAGCAGCCAGCAGTGGTGCTAATAACTGCCCAGCAGTGGGGCTAATAACTGCCTAACACGCTAAGTTTCCTGGGTGGGGGAAGGGAGGCAGCCATCTCTATAGTTTCAGGCTGCACTTTTTCCCTGTTGGAGCCAGGGAGACTGGTTGGCTTGGTCCCAAAAGGTGTTCCCCACATCCCAACACACCAGATGTGGCTGTGTCCAGAGCACCTCTTTATGCCAGACCCTGACTTATTCTTCCTCACGGGGTGGGACTTCCCAGCAGGAACTTCAACAACTCCAGCCAGGGGCTCAGGGACAGAACACTGATCTCCTTGGGCCTGAGCCGCTAGGGGAAGGGGTGACTGCAGTCTCTGTGGACCAGCAGACTTAGCCTTTCCTTCTGATAGTTCCGATCAATCCAGGCAGGCTGGCTGAGTGGGTTCCCCCCAGTGAAGCACACAACCTCCACCAAGGGAGAGACAAAGTACTTTGTTAAATGGGTCCTGTTTCCCATGACACCCAATTGGGTGAGGCCTTCCAACAGGGGTTGTCAGACACCCTATACAGAAGCAATCCTATTGGCATCAGGTTGGTGCCCCTTGAGGTCAGAGATCCCAGAAGAAGCAAGCACCCATCTTTGCTGCTCCCCAGCCTCCTTGAGTGACATCTCTAGGTGTGGGAATGAACCAGATGAAGAGGGGCTGAAGTGAACCCCCAGCAAACAGCAGCAGCCCTATAGAAGAGGGAACTGACCATTGAAAGGAAAACAAGCAAACGGAAAGCAACAACAACAACATTAACAACAACAAAAAAGTTCCCACAAAAACCACATCCAAGGACAGCAGCCTTAAAGATTGAAACTAGACAAACTCGTAAAGATGAGAATCAACCAAAAAATACTGAAAACTCAAAAGGCCAGAGAGCCTCTTCTCCTCCAAATGATCACAACACTCCTCCAGCAAGGGAGCAGAACTGGACAGAGGATAAGACAGATAAATTGACAGAAGTAGGCTTCAAAAGATAGGTAATAAAAAATTCTCTTGAGCTAAAGGAGCATGTTCTAACCCAATGCAAAGAAGCTAAGAACCTTGATAAAAGGTTAAAGGAGATGCTAACTCAAATAACCAGTTTGGAGAAGAACATAAATGACCTGATGGAGCTGAAAAAAAATACACCACGCAAGAACTGTGAAGCATACACAAGTATCAGTAGCTGAATCAACCAAGGAGAAGAAAGGATATCAGAATTTGAAGACCACCTTGCTGAAATAAGGCATGCAGACAAGATTAGAGAAAAAAGAATGAAAAGGAATGAACAAAGCCTCCAAGAAATATGGGACTATGTAAAAAGACTTAACCTATAATTGACTGGAGTACATGAAGGAGATAGGAAGAATAGAAATGAGCTGGAAAACACGCTTCAAGATATTATCCAGGAAAACTTCCCCAACCTAGCAAGGTAAGCCAACATGCAAGTTCAGGAAATACAGAGAACACCACTAAGATACTCCATGAGAAGATCAACCCCAAGACACATAATCATCAGATTCTCCAAGGCTGAAAGGAAGGAAAAAATATTAAGGACACCCAGAAAAGCCTGATCACCTACATAGTGAAGCCTATCAGACTAATTGACAGACTGTTAAGAAAATATGGCACATATACACCATGGAATACTATGCAGCCATAAAAAGGGATGAGTTCGTGTTCTTTGTAGGGACATGGATGCAGTTGGAAACCATCATTCACAGCAAACTATTGCAAGAACAGAAAACCAAATACCGCATGTTCTCACTCATCGGTGGAAATTGAACAATGAGATCACTTGGATATGGGAAGGGGAACATCGCAAACCGGGGCCTATTGTGGGGAGAGAGGAAGGGGGAGGGATTGCATTTGGAGTTATACCTGATGTAAATGACGAGTTGATGGGTGCTGACGAGTTGATGGGTGCAGCACACCAACATGGCATGTGTATACATATGTAAAAAACCTGCACGTTGTGCACATGTACCCTAGAACTTAAAGTATAATTAAAAAAAAAAAAGTAAGGAAAAAAGCTGAAGCAAAACATGTTAAAATCTACCTAAGAAAAAAAAAGAAAGAAAATAGAAGACAAGGGCATTGGTGTGAACACCCCATAAATTATCTACAATGCTTAGATATTGATTTGTTTACTTTCAAGCCAGTGATCAGCAATATGTGTTAAAAAATAAGTAAACTTTTGGACAAAATATTGTATAGCACTTAAATCATTAAATATTTAATTACATAGAAAATTTTCCAAAGTAAGATTGTACAGATACAAAACACTGTATGGGAAGTCTGTGTTTAGCCTCAAACCACATTAATAAAACCCTTTTAACATCCTGTGAACTGCAGCAATAAAAAGAATCAGATCACAGACTGTGTCAAAGCACTAAATATTTTATTTCTCTTTCCTTTGAATAACATCTTTCTGCTGTCGTAGGTGAAACTTCCCATGATTTATCACTCTAAATCTGAGGAGTGAAAAAAATCAAACGGCAGAGAAAGATACAGAGGGAAGAGAAAGTCGGGAGAGGTAAAGAAAGGACGCAATATTAAATACACTTTCTTTTTCTTAACCTTCCTCTTTTTCTCCTAGATATGAGATTTGCAGCTAAACAATAATTCCTTAACAGAAAAATAAAATCTAAAAGTTTTTGTTTGTTCTGCTTTATTTATCAGAAACATTAGAAAAAGTAAAAGAAAGAGATAGAGAGACAAACAGAAACAGACAAAGAGAATAAGTTAAACAAAACTCAAAGAAGGATATAGTTTGTCATTGTATAGATCATCTTACAATCAACACTATTTGATTTTTTTATGGTACACCAAAGGTTAAATCAACTGAAAAAAAGAAAGGTTATACATGCAGTGAATTCTCAGAGCTATTTGCAATGCAGTTAACATTTTTGATAACATAATTTTATTATAGGTTAAGAGCCAATTATTTTACTCTGTACTTTGTAAAACTAAAAGATGGACTTGTCACGTATTTCCTATTTAACCTTTTAGCATCTGTTTTTCATCTGTGAAATGAGTTATTACACTTGATCTTAGCCACAAGGCCAAGAAGTGATATAAAATGAGTTATTAATCTCTTCCCAAGCTGTTTGAAAGTATAAAATGAGATGACAAATGAAAAATTATTTCAGATTTAAAACTCTTGATGATGCATCCCTCCTTTAAAAGAAAAAAAATGTAAACTTTGAATAGAAAAATACTCCAGCCTGGGCGACAGAGCAAGACTCCGTCTCAAAAAAAAAGAAAAAAAAAAAAAAAGAAAAATTCTATACAGCTATTCACTATGTATTGAAATTGAGCCAAATATATATTTATCTAAAATTTATGTGATATTTTTTGTGTTTTTGTTTATTAAAACGACCAAATACCAAAATAAATACATGTATACCTAAGTGACTAATGGATTAACAGAATTTTACTGGAGTATCTACAAACTGTGTTTTCTAACATGAGACTTTTTGAAATTATTATTTGGCAGAATTCTATACACATATCTGAATATCACAACATGTCACAAAAACATAATTTTAAATAATATCAGCAAGCCTAATTATGTTATTTAAGTGACTGACATATAGATATGTAATAACCCAAGGTTTAAAATAAAAATATTCAGTAAAAGGGGACTATTTAGAAAATAAAGCTATTTATAAATAGTTTTTACTAAGCAAATGTTAAGGATGTGTTAGTCCATTTTGTATTACTAAAACAAAATACCTGAAAATAGGTAATTTATAAAGAAAAAAGGTTTATTTGGCTTATGGTTCTGGAGGCTGATAAGTCCAAGATTTGGCAGCTGTATCTGGTGAGGGCCTCAGGCTGCTTCTACTCATGGAGGAAAGTGGAAGAGAGGTGAGTCTGTGCAAAGAGTTCATATGAGAGAGAGGAAGCAAAGGAGCAAATCCAAGGAATGCCAGACTCTTTTTAATAAACCACTTTCTGGGAAACTAATCTATTCTTGCAAGAGTGAAAACTCACACTTACCTCAGTAGGAGGGCATTAATCTACTCATATGGGGTCTAGCTCCATGACTAAAACACCTCTCTTTAGACCCTACATCTCTTACACTGCCACATTAGGGATCAAATTTCAATATGAGTTTTGATAGACATAAACAATATCCAAACCATAAATCTAATTCTTCAACTTTGGAGAAAGAGGGTTCAATTAATTTTCCCCAACACTCCCTCATGCTTACTCTATGCACAAATTTAGGGGAGACTGTCCTTAAAGAAAGAATTTTTAACTGCAAACAGAAACTGATGCCAAGCTCCACAAGGTAGTCTACTTGGAAGCAACTGAAGAGCAGACAAAATAATCAGAGATGATTAACATTCATGGTGGCCATCAGTATCTGCTCTGCTGAATTTTCTATCAGGAATTGTTGCTGCAATTTTTGAATCAGCATTATAAGTTTTTGTGTTATTTTTATATAAGGAATAGTTGTATTATTTTATCTACATCTATTGGACATCTCAACCTGGCTGTACCATACATTACTGAAACTCAACATATTCACAACTATATTTATTTTTCCCTCAAACTATCTCAACCTTCTGTTTTTTTCTATTCTTGTTCTATTCTTCTCATCTACTCTAGTTCAAATATAGTAACCATAAAATTATTTTGAACTGCTCCCCATCCTCCACAGTATATTATCACATTGAATTGATTCCATTCCTGTATTTTCTCTCACATTTCTCCTTTCCTTTCCTTCCAAATAACTATAATTTTATTTAAGGTCCATTTATCTCCTGCCAACTATTCAAATAACTTTATCATATCTCCCTATCCAACCTCTTCCTACTCCAATCTACTCTTTACAGTTGCCAAATCCTTCTAGGGAAGAGCAGATTTTGTTACTTCTCTGCTTAAAAATCATTTTTTGGGGGGAAGGGGGAATCTATATACATATAAACTATAAACCCTTCAATGAGGCCGGGCACGGTGGCTCACGCCTGTAATCCCATCACTCTGAGAGGCAGAGGCGAGCGGATCACGAGGTCAGGAGATCCAGACCATCCTGGCTAACATGGTGAAACCCCGTCTCTACTAAAAATACAAAAAATTAGCCAGGCCTGGTGGCGGGCACCTGTAGTCCCAGCTACTCGGGAGGCTGAGGCAGGAGAACGGTGTGAACCCGGGAGGCGGAGCTTGCAGTCAGCCAAGATCGCGGCCACTACACTCCAGCCTGGGTGACAAGTGCGAGACCCCATCTCAAAAAAAAAAAAAACCCTTCAATGAGGCATAAGTAGAATATTCTTAACTCCTACACACCTGTTGGGACTTACCCTTTTTCTTCCATTCCACACCCCAGGCTTAGAAGATTGGTTACCTCAGACTGTCCACCTTTCTCAGATGACGGCATTCATCCAGTACCCTTGCTAATAATATTTTTTCTGCTAGTAATCATTTCTCTTAGCTTTCTCTCTTCATGAATGACCCTTCGCCCTCCAAGGCCCAATAGAGCTTCTCTTTCCCTGTGAAGATTTTCCATGGCTTTTCTCTCTCCTATTTTGGTATAAAATTCATCACTTCATTTATCCTTTTTACTTTAACCTTTTATAGGTATCTCTTTGATAACTTGTGTCCCATTATGTTGTATTAATATAATTGATGTGAGATTTGGCTTTGGAACACTTGTTCTGCTATGAACTGACTGGGAGACTCGGAGCAAGTTAGATTCCTAGGCCCATTTTCTAACGTGACAAACAGCATTATAGTATCTATCTCATGAGATCGTGGGGACAAGTAAATGGCATTGTTTATGTAATGGTCTAAAAAATTCAGTGCCTGATACGTAATAAGCATTCCACAGATGGAAACTATTACTGTTTTTTTTAAATCATTGTTAGTAATAGTTTATGCACTGATTTTCTCTGCTGGACAGGAAGCCACTTGAAAACAAAATAATCCTAGGTTTTTTATTATTGTATCTCCAATCCATAATGACACAGTGATTTTTATTGGCAATTTATAGGTATTGATCAAATTAATAAAGAAAATGAGATAAAAATTTAAAAAAAGAAAAAATACATTTATTAAATTTATCTTTATTTATTTTTTAGAGACAGGGTCTCCCTATGTTGCCCTGGCTGGACTTGAACTACTGTGCTCAAGCAAGCCTCCGAAGTAGCTGGGACTATCTATGGGTGCATGCTACCATGCTTAGCTTACACACCTGAATTTATCTGTATTACATGATTATGTGATTTGTACCATGATCTATCAAACTGAGTATTTTACAGTGCCATTAAGAAACAGATGATGGTCCTGAGTTCCAAAAGACAAAATAAGAGACTTTGTCTATAAGCAACAATAAAACATATCCTTTCTTTCTTTCTCCTCCAAATAGGATTGATTAACTTTTTTATTCATACATTTAGCCAACTGAGATAGGAAAGGTGAGGCATTTTCTTTCCAAGGTAAAAGGATTGACTTATTACATTGGAACAAGACAGGGATGAATAGTATGACATTGTACAAAATCATACGCTTTGGAAGCAGTGTTTCAACTCCAGTACTCAGTAATATTATCAATTATCAAAGCTCAGTTGCAAGATAAATTTTATCAATGCCCTACATATAATGTTTTTTCTTTTCATTTATTTATATTACCCATGCTTCATTTAATAATTTCTCTGTGTTCTAAAACCTACACCTTGTCACTTCTAGAAGATTCATAATTATTTTGTTTTTGTAAGGAGGCTAGGAAAAAGACAGAATTGAAGACATGATAGCATCTGAGGAAGACGATTTTGTACCCAGTTGTGTTTAAGTGTATTCATCAATTAAGTGCATAGATAAAAATGCATTTTTTTTTTTAATTAACCCAGTAAAAATCAGAGAACTTGAGAAACATCAGGGAAATGGGAATGACTTATACAGTGCATGATTTTATATTTAAGAACTAATATGACGAGAAAACACTACATCAACCTGGTGTAAAAGATCACAATATTTCTGTATTTAGGTGAATTATTGAGTCATAGTATATGGCTAAAGTAAAATTTAAAAGAAATAAATTATAAGGAGCTTCAAATATGTTATTTTAAACAGGTAGCAGCACTAGGCTTATCATATGTATCCTCACAGTTTATAAATAAGAAAATTAAAACTCAGACGTATATTACGTTTTTATGTTTAAAGTCCGTGGATTTAGGAGAAAAGTAGAGTTAGAATTTGCATTAACATGTTTATTGCTTTTATTATTATGCCTTCCTTTACATTTATGCTTTAAGTTCACATTTTCTTACTTTGTGAAGGAAAGTTTGGTCCATCTTTGTGAAGGAAGGTAGAGTATTAGCATTTTTCTGGATGCTGTCGAGTTAAATATACCAAACATTTTCATTGACAAATCTCCACACATATGTTGATTGCATTAGTTTAGGGTTATGAAGAGTTAAGCAATTAAATTTTTCAAATACTGGCAGAATAAAGTAAAGGGCAGTATAATGGTTTCTATACATTTACACTTGGGATTATTCAGAGTGGTTTTTGCCAAAGTAGGATTTGAAAGGTCACCAGCATTCTCGAGCTCTCTGCTGAGCAGAGTTCGACCCAAATTCACTTTGGGAAAGTCCAGATGAAAACTCATAGCTTTTCTTGGTGACGGTTGCCAGTAACACCTCACTGTAATTCTAACTGTGGCTTCTTGGCCACTTATGGTGGTAGTTTCCTGTGCACTGCAACAAGACTCTTCCTAATTTGTTACTTTTATTTACACAGGAATATCAAAGGTTTTATTTTTTATTTTGTGTTCAGGTATCACTTAAATTGAAATTTCTTATATATCTCCAACTACCAACCAACACTTCCTTCAGGTCTTTGAGTCAGTGTGACATTCCACTGAATATTTACTCCTCACATAATAACTCAGAGCTAACAGTGTTCAAAAGAATAAATGAATGCATGAATTCTAAGCCTTTTTTTTTTTTTTGAGACAGGGTCTCACTTCCCTCACCCAAGCTGGAGTGCAATGGCATTATCACGGCTTACTGAAGCCTTGACATCCCTGGCTCAAGTGATCCTCCCACCTCAGCCTTCCAAGTTGCTAGGACTGCAAGCATACGCTGCCATACCTGGCTAATATTTTGTATTTTTAGTAGAGTCTGGGTTTCACATTGCTCAGACTGGTTTCAAACTTCTGGACTCAAGGGATCTACCTGTCTCAGCCTCCCAAGGTGCTGGGATTATACGCATGAGCCGCCACACACAACCAAATTCTAAGCTTTTGGGACCTCTAAGAGATAAAGCACATTATAAGAGTAGAAATGTACCAACACTATTTTAGTAAGAAAGATGACTTTAATGCCTGCAAAATATATAAATTCACGCTGATTTCAATGACATCTAAGTATTATGACCACCATACACTCCTAGGAGGTAACTTTTTATCTCTTCCTTTCTTCTTTAAACTAGGTTCAAACCTAACATAAAGAAAAATTATTTCTCAGCTTCTCATATTCAGTAAAGCCCTGTAAAATAATCATAGCATTAAGTACATAGGTAATAATAGTGCCTCACATTTATATAATGCTTTATAATTTATGGATTTCTTTTAAGAATGATCTCATTTGATCTTCAGAACCGCCTTTTGTTCTATAGAAGGCAAGCATAGGTATATGATCCTTCATCTGTTATTTCAAAAGCCAAAAACTCTGAAGACCAAAAGTTTTATGATTTATTGTAAAGTTTGTTGCCAGAACTCTTTTAAAGGCAAAACTATTATGAACTTTTGTGAGGCAGTTTATGTATCTTACTTTTCCCACTTAGTGTAAATATTCAAGAATCGCTGCAAATATATTAATGTGTTTCTTTGTGGAGTGCTGCCCCAGATCCTACGTGGTATTAAACAATATATGATGTATGCACCCATTATTTTTCTAAATTTGAATTTAGACACAACTGGATCTACAGGTTTTAATGCATTGTGGGACACTTCGATATGATGAGTTTAATGATGAAAAAACTAGCTTCTAATAGTTAAATTAACTCATCCACAGTCATACTTCAAGGTAATTCTCATTTCAGGTCTACTGTTTCGATGACTTTGTTTGAACATATATTTGCTACATAAAGAAGGAGATTTTTATTTGGTGCGATAAACAGTAAAGATTTTGTACCACAGTAGCTAATTTTTAAATATACTATTTGTCTGGCATGAGTTGGGGGCAAAGTATGATTTTTCATTCTTGTGTAAACTGGCATATGAAAAACTTACAAGTATTCTGAGAAAGAAGAAATATAGATGTTTCTCAACCTATAAAGTATCTAAATGACAGACCTTCAAAAATCTGAGTGGATATTTACTCAGAGTGAAAGTCAACTTCTTATTCAACATAGTGCTTCTGCCAATAAATATTTAACTACAAGTAGACACTCACTGATGTTTCCAAAATAAGCATGCTTACTGGAAAGGAATATGTTTTTCTGATCCAGATAGACTATTCCTTCTACCTTCCACAACCTTATAATTCTCTTTAAAGATATGAAAGTTCACATATCAAAATAAGTTAAACAGCCTTTTAGGGAACTACTCACTATTTTAAGTGCTTTTTGTATAATAGGATTTAACCTTCACAGTAAACTTATGACTTAATTACTACTATTATTCCCATTTTATAAAATAGGAAACTGAAGCATGGAGAGGTTAATTGACTTCCTCATGGTCACACAGTAAGTGACCAAGCTGGAATTTTAACCCATGCAGTCTGGCTCCACAATGTTTATGCTTATCCTCTGTACCATACTACAGAACATCCAGAGTATTAATGAAACAAAGCAGGTCCTCTAAGTATTAATACTTAGGAGATAATCAATCAAGACCTCAAATATAGGAGAATAAAGAGAAAGAATGGAACAAGAAACAAATTTATCACATATTGTCAGATAATACATTTAAGCTAATGCAGCATTAAGGTTAACTTAATGCAATTTTACCTGATTTTAACTTTTAAAATCTATAACCAATGCCAATGAAGGGTTTAATTGAGGTATGTATGATTTCTTTTTCATTGTATGTGAGATCACATGGCTTCAGAATTGCATTATTAATGATAAAAGAGACCCCAAAATATACTAAACTGGTCTCCAGTTTCATCTTTAGTGTGGTGTTAATAATACATATTGTCATCCTTTTAAAAGGATAAAAGAGAAGCAATTTTACTCTCTATCATTGGGTGCACTTTACATAAGACATAAGCATCTCTTATATAAATCATTTTTGTGTCATTGCTGTATCCCAGGTATTTCTAGGCATCAAAATACCATAATAAAAAACACTATCCCTGTCTTTAAATCATTCATAGTGTAATAAAACGAACATAGAAGTAAATCATAAATTACAACCCAGTGTAATTGCTAGGAGAGAAGTAACCAACCACAGGTATTATGAGAACAGAGATGGTTTAGGCTATCCTGACATAAAGGAAGATATCATTGCATTGAGTCTCAAGTGATCTTTCAAGTTACCATGGAATAAATTGGAAGAAATGAGCCTCTCAACAGAATAAAGATATGTTCAAAGCCTATAGGTAAGAGAAGGTATCGAGAACTGGGGAAATTGCAAGCAATTTGGGGTATCTGGAGTTTGACATGTGCAGAGACTGCTTGAGAGTAGATGAGTGTGTCAAAATGGGTAGGGTCCAGATAACCTGAGATCTAGTTTGTTTGACTAAGCAATTTGGCTTTTATTCTGCAGAAGATCAGGAGGTATTCCAACATTTCACTTTTCCAAATTTTTCTTTGACATAATTTTAGATTTAAAGCAAACCTTAAAAAAAAAGTACAGAGACTTTCCATGTTCCTTCACCAAGCTTCTCATAGTTAACACTTTTTTATGTATACAATTATTGAAACCCGGAAATTAATGTTGATGTTAAATAAATAATATATGGAATAATAAAATAACCTATGGAACTTAAATAATCTATGAAACTTAACTCAAATTTCATGTGTTTCCATACTAATATCATTTTCCACATCCAGGAACCAATCCAATATTCCACATTTCATTTAGGGCTCATGTTTCTTTAGTTTCTTTCAATGCATCAGTCTTTCTTTATCATGCATGACCTTTGACACTCTTTGAAGAAGACTAGTTATTTTTTTAGATTGTCTCTCAGTTTAGAATTTTTAATGGCTTTTCATAACTAAATTCATGCTGTACCTTTCTCAATGGATACCTCAGAGGGTACAGGATTGCAATATGTCTTATCTGTATACACTAAAGTTTTTGTATGGCAAATTTCTTCTTTATTTTTCCTTTTGTAATTAATAATTATTTGTGGGGTGATACTTTGGATCTATGTAAAAATCCTACATCATATTATGCATTAACTCACCACTTTTATGAAGATTTTGATTATGATTTTTGCCTGCAAAGTATTATTACCATGATGGTTACTTCATGATGATTTCCTAGTTCTATGATTTCTTCTACATTTATTGATTGCAATTCTATAAGGAAGAGCTGTTTATCTGCCTCATTATGTCTCCAATTATTTATTTCTATGAGTGTATCCATTCATTTTCTTGCTTCTATAAGGACATACCCAAGACTGGGTAATCTATAAAGGAAAAATGTTTAATTGACTCACAGTTCTGCAGGGCTGGGGAGGCCTCAGAAACACTTAAAATCATGGAGAAAGGGGAAGCAAACACATCCTTCTTCACAAGGAGGCAAGAGAGAGAAGAATGAGAGCCAAGCAAAAGGGGAAGCCCCTTATAAAACCATCAGATCTAGTGAGAACTTACTCATTATCATAATAACAGCATGAGGGAAACTGCCCCCATGATTCAGTGACCTCCCACCAGGTCAGTCCCACACATATGAGGATTATGGGAACTACAATTCAAGATTTGATTTAGCTGGGGACACAGCCAGACTGTATCAATGAGTATAGAGTCACAGATATATGGTTTATTCTATGAGTTTTATTCCATTACTATCGCTATATATTTTATTTTTGTAAATGGCCCCAGACTTGAACATTAGGAGCATGTTCAGGTTCACTCCTGTGTCTCTTTGACAAGATCCATATTTTTTCCTTTTTTGAGCACTTCCATACTTTCTGGCATCACAAGCTATTCTATGATTATATTACATACACTCTGGCCAATCCTTACAATCAGTCATTTCCCCAAAAAGCTTTGGAGCCTTTTATTGGTGAATGCTGTTTGGAAGTTGATATGTTTTGGCTCTGTGTTCCCACCCAAATCTCATGTTGAATTGTAATCCTTGGGTGTTGAGGGAGGGACCTGTAATCCCCACACGTCGAGGGAGGAAAGTGATTGGATTTTGGAGGCAGTTTCCCTCTTGCTGTTCTCATGATAGTGAGTGAGTTTCACAATATCTGATGATTTTTAAAGTGGCAGTTTTTCTTGTGCTCCCATTCATTCCCTTTCCTGCTGCTTTGTGAAGAAGGGGCCTGCTTCCACCATGATTGTAAGCTTCTTGAGGCCTCCTCAGCCATGCAGAACTGTGAGTCAATTAAACCTCCATTGTTTATAAGGTACTCAGATTTGGGTAGTTTCTTTATAGCAGTGTGAGAATGGACTAATACAGAAGCCAAAACCTCAAGAAGATTAATTTACCTCTGAAGAGCATCTCTGACATAATTGTGGAGTATTGATTTGTTATGCAGTGAAAATAAAATTAAGGCAAATTAGAAAATCATAATTCATGTGTGACTCTGAGTGTTTAAGAAACAGAAGGGCAAGATTTTATCATATAATATATATCAAAACAAATCAAATGACACTACTAAAAAAATATTTTTCTTAGCATGGAAGATTATTTCACCCTCCTGTCATGCTACACTAATGACCATGCTATGTCTGCTTGCTAACTGCAAGCTTTTCAATCCTAGGTAATATGGAATATAAAATAAATCTAGATAATTTTATGCTTATTTGTTTTCATAGCCAGAAAATCACAGAAAGGAAAAACTATAAATATGTACATTTCTGTTCATTTTCTAACAACGTGACAGGGAAACCCTTCCACCTAAGACAGTTAGTCATGCTAGATAATATACACAAAAAATTATTTTTACATGCAAAGTTAAGCCCTATAAGCACAATCAAAATTCTTGGGGCCACAGATCAAAAGAGAAGTGTATATCAGCACAGATGGCTTGTTGGCTGACAATGGTAACAGATTTGTATTTGTGTGTACTGTTTGGTGTTGTGTGTAGACGTTACAATGGGTGAAAGGAACTGGTAGATAAATCCTTTCCATTATCTCCTCCAAGATGGATATTTCAGAAACACATTTATTATAGTAACAACTAATCCTTCATAATTACAGGCAACTAAATAATGCATCTTTATGTCTCTACAGAAAATAAAAATAAAAAATTAGCTAGGGATAGTGGTGCATACTTGTGGTCTCAGCTACTTAGGAGGCTGAGTCTAGGAGATCGAGGCTGCAGTGAATCATGATCACACCACTGCACTCCAGCCTGGGCAACATAGCAAGAGCCTGTCTCAAAAAAATAGTTAAACAAAATGAAAAATAAAAATAAGAATCCGTCTTTGTATTGACTCTCAGTCTACTTGCCTGCTTCATTCCTTCTATCCTTAGCTTTCTTTTCTGCATAGCACTCTCCAATAAAGTACTTACACTTAACCATTTTCCTGAGTTCTATTTTTTTGAAATCCAGGCTAAGATAAGGTACCAATAATTAATTTTAGAAATAGAAAAGAAGAGAAATTTAAAAATTAATAAGATTACTTATTTTGATAAATTTTAAAACCAATAGATTAAAAGCACAATTTTATTTTAAATCATAACTTATTAAATCTGATTTTAAAAATAAATGCCTTAACATATATTTATATCCATATAATTAGAAATTAAAGAAAATTACACATACATGCATACACACACATGCGCACACACACAAACCGACATTCTCAGATAGCTATGGAGGTGAGACCTGCAAAAGTCACAGAATACTCAAGAACCAAATCATTGCAATATTATGCAACTTATTTACAGATCAGATAAATGAGGATGCTGAGTTACACTTCCAAACAAGATGAACACAAAAGCACCATATTTACCCTTTTTCCTTGAAAAACTGAGAAAACTGACAAAATATATCAAACAAGCTTTTCAAGACTCTAGACATCAAAGATAGAAAGTGATTCCTGACAGACAGAAAACAAACAACGTGAACCCAATGATTGTCCTAGCTTAGTAAACTGAGAATATTTGCAGGCCATGGTGCATGCAAGGGGAACTCAACAGAAGATTTGAGAAATTGAGAATCAGTGGTGACCAGAGAGGCTAAAATTGGTAGGCTACAGTGCCATTGACAAGAGGGCTCTAGAGATATGTAGAAGGTCATCCCCACTTATTGAGTACTGATCAGCCTACATATATAAGAAAACTACCTAAGGGCAAGCAAAGTCCACCCAAAAGGATTAAAGGAAATAGTGTTGATGCATACATGCAGTGGAGACTAGTGCCTATTCCCGGTAGCTAGACTGGAAGACTTTATGACCCAATGGGCATTAGCTAGATTACTCAAGAGTCTCATCTCAACAGAGGGAAATAATTAGCCCTACATTGAGTCATGAGATGGCCCCATGTAACAAATATTAAAAGCAAGACCTGAAAAATTAAAACTCTTTTCAGATACCTAGGTGCATCTTACAAACAAAGCATGGAAAAATTACAGAAAAACAAAAATATTCAGAATCAGTAAGTTATAATTAGTGATTTCTGACATTCAATAAAAAATCATGAGTCATGCACAAGGGAGGAAACTATGTCCCATAATAAGAAGTAAATCAATCAACTCAAATCTACACATATATGTAACAGTTGGTAAAATCAGACAATTAGAAGATAAATATAGTTACTATATCACATATGTTCAAAAATATAAATGAAGACATGGGAGATACATGAACAACCCAAGTTGAAAAGACAACTAAAATATCTGAAATGAAAAATAGACTAGATGAGATTAATGATAGATTAGACATTGCAGAATGTCTAGAAAATACTAGAAAATTGTAAGGCAGTAATAGAAACTGTGTGAAATGCAACACAGAAATAAAATGGAATTTTAAGTATTAACAAAGCATCAGCATCTTATGGGGCAAGTTTGAGTGGTCAAATATTAGAATCTCTACAGGAAATAGAGAGGAATATAGAAAACATTTAAAGCTATAATATATCCAGAAATTTTCCAAATATGATGAAAACTATAAAACCAAAACTTCAATGCATCTCAATTATAAGAAATAAAACAATTATACCAAAACAAATCATAATAAAAATTCTCTAAATTAGTGACAGATAAAATATTAAAATTAGGCAAAGAAAAAATACATTACAAACAAAGTAACAACGATAAAAATGTCACATTTGTACCTTGAAACACTGTGAAAAATAAGACAACAGAACAGCATTTTTAAAGACAAAAAGGGGAACAAAGCCTGTCAACTCAGAATTATAGATGCAGCAAAAATGAGTTCCAAAAGTGATAGTAAAATAAACACTTCTTATGGTAGATAAAGCTGAAAACCTTGAAAACCAGCAGTCTCAAGCTATTAAAAAAAGCAAAAGGAATCTCTCTGGTCAAAATGAAAATTATTCTGCATAAAACCTTAATATACAGAAAGGAAGAAAGTGTACTGAAAGCGATAACAAAACATGAGAAAATGTATAATTCTTGCTTACCTTTTTAATCTATTAAAATATAATTGCCTGATTAAACAAAAATGATGTGGGTATTTCTTGCAGTTTATTATATAGTTAATATAAAATGTATGACAGCAATAATGTAAAGAATAGGATAAGAAAAACGCAAGTATACTAGGTAAAATTCTTATACTGTATACACAGTGCTATAATGTCACCTGAAGGTAAGGTGTGACAACTTAAATATTTTTGCTATAAATCCTAACAGAATCATAAAAAGAAAATTAAAGAGTTACCACCAATAAAATATTAAGCTATAAAGGAATCACAAAAAGTAACCTGAAGGAAGGCAAAAAGAGAGGAGAGACAGAACAAAGAAAAACTGGGGAAAATGGATAATAAATAGAAGGAGACTAGACTTAAAACCAATCTTATCAATACTCAAATATAAAAAACCTAAACATTCATTTCAATAATACTGTCAGATTGAATAATAAACACAGAACTTTGCCATATGCTAACTCTAAGAAACACTTTTAAACGTGTGGAAAGACAAACATACATTTAAATTTAAAGGGTGGAAATGATATACTATACTAACTCTAATCTAAAGAAAGTTGTAGTAGTCATATAAGTATTAGATAAATCCAACTACAGAGAAAAGAATATTACCAGGAATAAAGAGGACAATTTCATAATAATAAAGAGGTCAATTAATTAAAATGGCATATTACTAAAAGTTTATGCCTACAACTGAGATTTAAAATGTTAATAACAAAAAATCTTTAAAACATCTTTAAAATAAAATAAAAATATCTTTATGAGAAAGATATTTTTTAAACTTCCATGAAGAATTAATTATCTTCAGCACTTTACGAGGCCAAAGAAGGAAGATCACTTGAGCCCAGGAGTTTGAGACCAGCCTAGGCAATGTAGTGAGACCTTGTCGCTACAAATAAAATAAAATATTAGCCCAGCATGATGACATGTGACATGTGTCTGTAGTCCCATTTACTTCAGAAGGTGAGGTGGGAGGATCACTTGAGCCCAGGAAGCAGAGGTTGCAATGAGCAGAGATCACACTACAGCATTCCAGCCTAGGTGACAGAGTAAGAGCCCATCTCAATAAAAAAAAGAATTTATTACCAAATTATGTAATAAAAGTTTATATATAATAAAAAATTAATCTATAGCAAAATAGAAGTGTATTAACAACAAATTTACAGAAAAATATATACAAACAGCTGATAAATACATTTTTAAAATGATATTCTAATAGCAAAAGTAAAACAGAAAATATTTTACAATCATCTGTGACAAGTAAAAATCAGATAATATCAAGTTCTAGTAATAATGTAGAGTAATTTGAACTCTCAAGCCTTTTGTGTAAATTATAAATGAATAAAATTTTGGAGAACAATTCATCAATAGCTAGTGTAGCTGAAAATACATGACATACGACCAAGCAATGCCATAGTCCCACATGTGAATGAAAAGATGCTACCAAATGTAAACTGCATCATTATTTATAAAGACAAGAAAGAATGCAAACAACATGGATTTCCATTGAAAAGATTGTGGAAATATAGTCTTTATACATTATGGAACATTTAAATAAAATATTACTATACAGCAATTATAATACCATACACACCAATGACCACGACACAGACCATGTTATGAGATTTCTAAATGCTTTCACATTTTATCATTTTTTGTTCCCTAATTGTGAAGGAGATTTGTTGAACCTATTCTTTTTTTTTTTTTTTTTTTTTTTTTTGAGACGGAGTCTCGCTCTGTCGCCCAGGCTGGAGTGCAGTGGCCGGATTTCAGCTCACTGCAAGCTCCGCCTCCTGGGTTTACGCCATTCTCCTGCCTCAGCCTCCCCAGTAGCTGGGACTACAGGCGCCCGCCACCTCACCTGGCTAGTTTTTTGTATTTTTTTTAGTAGAAACGGGGTTTCACCGGGTTAGCCAGGATGGTCTCGATCCCCTGACCTTGTGATCCACCCGTCTTGGCCTTCCAAAGTGCTGGAATTACAGGCTTGAGCCATCGCGCCCGGCCGAAACTATTCTTTTTAATGTCTTCTAAGTCTTTGGTACTAGAGATCTACCAGTGCAAGTCCTTAGGAAGTTATCTTTTCTTTCTTCACCCATCTAAATAAAAACTTCTATAATAATATTATTGTATCCATATAATTGTACATTAGGTCAGGTAATTCAGGTTATTACATTTATTGGAGCAAGAAAATTTTTAAAAAGCATAATCAGTTTTTTGCCATTAGACTTGTTATGTAAATAGGGAATAATGCATATGTCATCTACATTTATCTTAATGTAAACTTAAGTTGTGACATTTGAACTCAATTGTGATGAACAAGATAGCACAGATGAGGTGACAATTTAAAGTCTCTGATTTCAATTACTGCATGGAAAAATAGTTACTATGTACTTTCAAACTGTTATAAGAATCATAGCTCCTGTATTTATGCATATATTACTAGCCAATAATAAAAAAATTCTATTACAGTAAATATGAATATTATACCAATCTATTTTAATTTATGATAGGATCTCTCTTTTGAGTTTGTGGGCATTAATGTGTACTGCTTGAAATATTGCAAGTGGATTTTCTATTGTTATTGTGGAAAACTTATAAAAACATAAATTCAAAAAGGCAAAAAACCTAATACCACCTACTGCCAGCTCACTATTATAAATGTATTCTCAACAGGGGGAACAACATTTTAAGGTCATAAAAGTCCAGAAAATTCCTAAACATTTAAAATAGAAATCATAAGCTTCTACAGGATAATACAAATATTCATTCTTTGGGCCCCTAGCGTCAGTTAAACATTTTAATTGAATACTTCTACCACCAGAAATCTTAGTAAATATACTTAATAAAAGATGCATAGGTTTCTATTTGCTATTAAACTTAAAAAATATATGGTAGGTAGGACTTCAAGATGACTGACTAGAGGTGTCTGACACTCACTTCCTCTACAAAGAAATCCCAAAGCAGCAAGTGGATAAGCACCTAATGAATACAGCAGCTACGAGAAGACACTGGAATTCATCAGGAAGTGACATGAAAACTCTGAGGCATGAAAGAAAAGGAAAGCAAAGCAGCCAGTCCAGCAGAGATCATCCTGAAGCCAGAAGAAACTGCCCATTGTGGGGGAAAAAGTGAAAAAGAGACCCTCAGTAGTCCACATTTCTACCATGGACTCCTGCAATCCTAACTGTGGAAGAGCCCCTCAGCCCTTGTGGGCCCTGAGACTAGTATAAGCAGCTGACTGACTGGAGTCCATATGATGGCATTATTTTAGATAGGGAGTTCATGCTGGCTCCCACATACCAAATGAGTTCCAAGCAGCTGCAGCACAGTGTCATTTTGAGAGTTTAGTGCACATCAAACTACATTCTGCTCTGGGGTCCAATAGTCCCTGCATCTCCACATCCCGGGAGTCCTGCTGATATTCTCCCGCATCTATGCAGAAGGCTGCAGCATAATAATACCAGCTGAATCCAGTGGTGTAGCCAGGTTCCCAGCACTCTATCTCACACAGTTCCCTATGTCCCAGAGAACAGGTTGTGCAGCATACCAGAGAGGCTTCCGTTAGTATAAGAGGAAAGCTGCCTGCCCAAGGACATTGCCACCGACGGCATGCCACCTCCCGTGGCAGGTGCTCTGCCTTCTTGCATGGGCCTTCAGAAGGCTTGTGGACCAGCCAAACTGTGTGTTGTCCCAGGGCCTGATGACAACTCTGCCTCTCCTGCCATCCCTGCTAGAATCTGCATGTACCTTCAGAGGCCCTGAGGATAGACATACCTGGCCCACCACTGCTGGCACCAGCACCAGAACATGTCATCCAGTGGACCGGGGATTGATCTGCACCTACTGCTGTCATCACAAGTGACCAACCATTATCACTACCTGGGGACCCAAGGACATGCCCACACAATCTGCTGCCACCACCACTGGCACCCAGGCATGTCACCTGGAAGCCCAAAGACTGGCTCACCTCGACTTGTCACAACTGGTGCCCACATATTCTACCTGGGATCACAGGACCCACAACCTTGGCTCACCACCATCACCACTGGTGTCCAAGGACTATCTCCAGCAAAGTTTCACCTCAGCCTCCACAAACAGCAGCAGCCTAAGCTGCTCAGGAACTCACAGACACCACTGACATTAATTAGAACCAAAGAAATTATATGGGAACTACACTACTGCACTTACCCAAAATCAAAGCCAAAGCCCTTTAGCCAGTCAACACTACAGCTACATCTAAAGGAAAAAGTCTTTCCTTATAAAATCCAATCCATAAAATCAGAAGTATCTGTTACACCAGATGCACAGATACCAACATAAGGACACAAGAAACAAAAAAAATAAGGAAATATGACATCTCTAAAGAAGCACAATAATTCTCCTGTAATCAATACCCCCAAAAAGAAAATGTAGATGAATGAAAAAGAATTCTAAATGATATTACGGAAACTGAGTGAGATACAAGAGAACACATGTAACAATACAGATATCAAGAAAACAATTAATAATCTGAAAAATGAATTCAACTGAGACAGATATCACCAAAAAAGAACAAAACCAAAATCCTAGAAATGAATAATTCAAGGAATTAAATAAAAACTCAATTGAGAGTTTCAGCGAAGACAAAATCTAGCAGAATAAGGAATGTATGAACTTTAAGACAGGTCTTTTGAAATACCCCAATCAGACAAAAACAAACAAACAAACAAGAGGAAGAAGAAAGTATTAAAAAGAACAAAGAAAGTCTATGTGACATATGGGACACCATAAAGTGAACAAATATTCTAATTTTGAAAGTTCCAAAAGAAGAAGAGATCAGCAGAACCGTGGAAGACATATTCAACAAAACAATAGTTGAAAAATTCCCAAATATTTCAAGACATCCAGGTGGAAAAAAAAAAAAAAGCTCACAGATTTTCAAATAGATTCAACCCCAAAATGTCTTCTCCACAGCACATTATAGTCAAACTCTCAGCATCACATACAAAGAGAAGTTTCTAAATACAGCAAGAGAAAAGCGTCAAGTCATACCAAGGGAATCAGCAGCAGACTAACAGTGGATTTTACAACAGAAATTTTATAGGGTAGGAGAAAATGAAACGATATATTCAAAGTGATGAAAGAACAAATCTCCAGCCAAGAATACTGTTTCCAGCAAAGCCATCCTTTAAAACTGATGAAGAAATAAAGTATTTTCAAGACAAACAAAAGCTGAGGGAATTCGTCACTATTAGACTGATCCTGTAAGAAGTACTAAAGAGAGTCCTATACCTGAAAGTGAAAGGAAAATATCTACTATCAAGAAAACACATGAAAATATAAAACCCACTGCTAGAGCAGATATGCAAATAAAAAAGGGAAAAGAATCAAAAGTTATCACTATAAAAAC
Source organism: Papio anubis (assembly GCF_008728515.1). Classification (NCBI taxonomy): domain Eukaryota; kingdom Metazoa; phylum Chordata; class Mammalia; order Primates; family Cercopithecidae; genus Papio; species Papio anubis. Next base: position 22,782,881 of record NC_044994.1, read on the forward strand.
CTTTTTATTATTGTAAAGGTTAGCAATAAAAGAGGAATAAAGGAACAAGGATAGACAAAACTATCAGAAAACAATTAACAAAATAACATGAGTAAGTCTTCACCTAACAATAGCAACCTTGAATATAATTGGTTTAAATTACCCAGTTAAAATAATCCACTGGCTGGATGGATTAAAAGAAGAAAAAGGCCCAACTATATGCTACCTATAAGAAATTTACCTCACCTGTAAAGACATACTTACAACTGACAGGAAGGCATGAAAAAAATATTACAGATGAGCAGAGCCAAAAACATGCAGGAGTAGCTATATTTATAAAAGAAAATATACTTAAATAAAAAAATTAAAAGTGACAAGAAGGTTACGATGTAATAATAAAGAAATCAATTCTGAAAGGGGATATAGCAATTGTAAATATATATGCACCCTAAACTGGATCACCCAGATATATGAAACAATTATTAGAACTAAAGAGAGATATAGGATTCAGTATAATAACAGAGACTTCAACACCCCACTTTCAGCACTGGACATATCACCAAGAGAGAAAATCAACAAAGAATAATCACACTTGATCTTCACTGTAAAGCAAATGGACCTCACAGACATTTACAGAGCATTTTACACAACAGCTGCAAAATACAGTTTCTTCGCATTAATGCATAAAACATTCTCTAGGATAGACATATGTCAGGCCACAAAACTAGTTTCTACAAGTGTTTGAAAATTGAAGTTATATCAAGTATCTTCTAGGACCACAATAAAATAAAACTAAAAATCAGTAACAAAAGGAACCTTGGGAATTCTAAAACTACATAGAAATTAAGCAACATGCTCCTGAACAATCATTGAGTTCAGAAAGAAATTAAAAAAGGAAATTAAAAGGTTTTTGGAAACAAATGAAAATTGAAATGCAATATATAAAAACTCATTGGATACAGCAAAAGGAGTGCTGAGGGGGAAGTTTCTGGCAATAAATGCCTACATTTGAAAAGTAGAAAAATTTTCAACAATTTAACAATGCACCTCCATGAACTAGAAAAGCAAGAGCAAACCAAAACTCAAATTAGGGCAGAAAAAGAAATAATAAAGAGGAGAGCATAACTAAATAAAATAGAGAAAAAAAATTAATAGAAACAATCAATAAAATAATGTTGGTGTTTTGAAAAGTTGAACAACTGATAAACTTCTACCTTGACTAAAAAACCAAAAGAGAAGTCTCAAATTAATAAAATGAGAAACAAAAAAAGGACACATTACAATGGACGCTATGGAAATACAAAATATTATTAGAGACTTTTACGAACAACTTGATGCCAACAAATTGAAAAACCCAGAGGAAATGGATAAATTTCTGGACACAATCTGCCAAGATTGATCCAAGAAGGAATTGAAAACAAGAACAAACCAATTATCAGTACTACGATTGAGTTAATAATAAAATACCACCCACAAAAGAAAAGTCTAAGACTCGCTGGCTTTACTGCTGAAATCTTCCAAACATTGAAACAAATCGGTCTCAAATTATTCCAAAAAATTTAAAGAGGAAGAAATAATTTCTAACTTATGCTATGAGGCCAGCATTACGCTAATAACAAAACCAACCAGACAAGGATACAACACAAAAATAACACTATAGGCTAATATCCCTGATGAACATAGGTGTAAAAATTTTCAACATAGTACTAGCAAACTGAATCCAACAACATATCGAAAAGACAGTACATCATGCTCAAGCAGAATTTTATCCAAGAATGAAAGGATGATTCAACATACACAAATCAATAAATGTGATACACTACATCAACACAATGAAGGACAAAAACCGTGATACTCTTAGTACACACAGAAAAAGCATTTGATAATAGTCAACACTGCTTCATGATAAAAACTCTCAATACATTAGGCATGGAAGGAACAAAACTTAACATAATAAAGACCATATATGACAAACTCATAACAAACATCATGTTGAATGTGGAAAATCCGAACATCTTTTCTCTAAGAACTGGAACAAGACAAGGATGATCACTATCATCACTTTGATTCAACAAACACTGGAAATTCTAGCTAGAGCAATCAGACAAGAGAAAGAAAAAAAAAAGCATACAAATTAGAAAAGAGGAAGTAAAATTATCCCTCTTTGCACATAACATAATCTTACAGGTAGAAAAATCTCAGGACTCCATCAAAGAAAATATTAGAACTGATAAATTCAGTAAAGTTACAGTATAAAAAGTTAACTTACATCAGTAGCATTTATATATGCCAATAACTAGTTGAAAAGAAATCAAGAAAGCAATCCACCTACGAGAGCTAGCAAAAGAAGCCTAAGAATAAATTTAACTAAAGAAATGACTTTTCTTCAAATCTACAAGCACTGATGAAAAAGAGACAGAAAAGGACAATTTGAAATACATCTATGCAGCCGGGCGTGGTGGCTCACGCCTGTAATCCCAGCACTTTGGGAAGCGGTGAGAGTAGGATCCACAAGGTCAGGAGAGAGCGAGACCATGAGTGAAACCCGTCTCTACTAAAAATAGAAAAAAAAATTAGCGGTATGTGGTTGAAACCTATAGTCCAGCTACTCGGAGCTGGGCAGGAGAATGGCGTGGGCAGGGGCCCGGGCTTGCAGTGAGCCGAGATTGCGCCTGCATAAGCCTGGGCAACAGAGCAGAACTCCGTCTCACAAAAAAAAAAAAAAAGAAATACATCTATGCTCATGAATAAAAATAATTAGTATTATCTTAAAATTATCATGCACCCAAAGCAATTACAAAATCCAAGGCAATCTGTATCAAAATACCAATGACTTTCTTCACATCAATAGGAAAGCAATTCTAAAATTCATAATGGAACTACAAAATAACCTGAATAGTCAAAGCAATACTGAGGAAAAATAGCAAAGCTGATTGCATCACACTACCAGGCTTCAAAATATACTAAAAAACTATGGTATCCAAACACTATTGTACTGATATTAAAAAATGTACACAAGTGGAACAGAATATAGAACTCAGAAATCAATACACATATTCATAACTACTTGATTTTCCACAAAGGCACCAAGAATGTACCACAAAGTCACAAGAAATCCACCAAGAGAGGAAAGAACATCCTCATCAGTAAATTAAATTGTGTGGGAAAACAGGATATCCACATGCAAAAGAAGAAACTAGATCCTCATCTCTCACCATATACAAAAAATTAACTCAAAGTTGATTAAGGACTTAAATGTAAGTCCTAAAATATAAAACTAGTAGAAGGAGACAAGGGAAATGCTTCAGGATATTTGTCTAGGCAAAATTTTGTGGCTAAGCCTTCAAAAGTACAAGCAACAAAACAAAAAATACACAAATGGAACTATATTAAACTAAAAAGCTTCTTCACAGCAAAAGAAACAATCAATAGAGTGAAGACACAACTTGTAAAATGGGAGGCAATATTTGAAAACTAATCATCTAACAATGAACTAACATCCAGAATACACAAGTAACTCATGCAACTTAACAACAACACGAAAAACAAATAACCTCATTGAAAAGTGGTCAAATATCTGAATAGACTTTTTCAAAAGAAAACATACAAATGGCCACCAGATATATTAAAAATGGTTAGCATCACTAATCTGAAAAATTAAAAAGAACATTTGATGTCGTGAATCAAAATATCTGCAATGAGATATGATCTCAACCCAGTTAGAATGGCTATTAACACAAAGAAAAAAAATAGCTAATGCTGTTGAGAATGCAGAGAAAAAGCAACTCTTAGATACTGTTGGTAAGAATATAAATTAGCACAGCCATTTTGACAAACAGTATGGAGATTTCTCAACCAATTGAAAATAGAACTTCCATATGACCCAGCAATTCCATTATTGCATATTTATTGAAAAAAATTGGTATATCAAAAAGATACCTGTACCCCCATATTTATTGCAGTACTATTCACAATACCAAAATATGGAATAAAAATGTATCTATCAATGCATGGATAAGATAAAGAAAATGTGATGTGTGTGTGTATGTATATATACACACACGTATATATATAAAATATGTATATATACATATATAATATACACATATAATATACACACATATATTATATATACATATATCATATGTAATATGTATATATTGTATATATTATATGTATATATTACATATGATATATATACATTATATATTATATTATATACACATATATATTATGTGTGTACATATTTAGACACACAATGGAATACTATTCAGTTATCAAAGAGAATAAAAAAGTGAATGAATTCCTGTCATTTGCAGCAACATGGATGGAATTGAATTATATTCACTTATATTAAGTGAAATAATCCAGTCACTGAAAGACAAATATCACATGTTCTCACTTATATGGAAATTAATAAATTTATCTCATGGATGTGGAGTGTAACGACGGTTACAAGAGACCAGTAAGGGTGTGGTCGGGGGATGATGGAGGTTGTTTAATGGGTTTAGGCGTATAGATAAATAGTAGGAATAAGTTCTGGTATTCAATAGCACAGTAGGGTCACTATACTTAACAACAATATATTATATATTTCAAAATAGCTAAAAGAGAAGATTTGAAATATTCTCAACATGAGGAAATGACAAATATTTGAGGTGATGAATACCCTAATTACCCTGTTTTGATCATTAAACATTGTATGTATCAAAATATCACATGTATTCCATAAATAGGATTATTATTATGTATGAAAATTTTAAAACTATGTTAAATACTACTTTACACTCAATAGACTTATAAGCAAACAAACAAATACAACTGACAAAGTCAAATACTGAGCATGTAGAAGTTTCCATCAGTGCTAGAGGAAGCAGAAACTCATAAAAACCCCTTTAAAACACACACACACATATATGTATGTGTTCCCATACACATATATTACACACACACACACACACACACACACATATATATATGTGCCTAGCCTTTGACACAGCATTCTTTCTTTCAAGCATTTTCCCAAGAGAAATAAAATCATCTATCAGTGATAAGATGTACAGAAAAAATACATATAACAGCTTTAGTCGCAATAGCCCCAAACTGAAAACAATGCTAGAGTACATTAACAGATAAATGGAAAAACAAATTGTTGTGTATTCTTACAATTTAAAAAAGATGCACTCCATCATGAATGTACCACACACCTCTATTTACTGCCACCCAATTCATTAGACAATTATCTGCCTTTGTGCCCTGACAAGGTTTCCTTTAACTAGAGGTCAGGATAAAACTCAAGCATGATCTATTTGAAATTCAGATTTAATTTTATATTGACATCCATATGCAATCTTGACTAAGTAGACTTTTTGTAAAAATGTTAAAGTTTAACATATTATTTATTAAGAATGATGAGCCGTTGTTATTGTTGTTTATGCCATATGTGGGGTTGGCAAGCCAGGCGACTTAAACTTCATTTTTATAGAAGAAAAGTTGAGTCTCCACATATAATTGCTATATTAAAGTTGTAAAGTTTGTTTTAATTATAATGTATTTTTCTAAATGTTATTTCTTGTTTGCAAAGAGTCACATTCTCTGACGAATGCTGTGTTAAATTAGGCAGCACTTGTGGAATCTGGTTGCTGTGTAAAATTCTAAACACCACTTGTTTTATTGGAAAGAAATTGCATTCATCAGTGAATGAGTCATTAAAATTATGTATATCCACCTCAGCTGTGTTATCTTGAAGGCTTAGGCTGAAAGCTAAAAGCAAAAAACAAATCCCACCAATATTTCAAAAGTGGACATAAGTCTTTTTGTAGTTAAAATCTTTCAGTATTTATTATAGCTACTAGGTCAATTGTTACTGCAATTTTTAAAAGCAATTAATTCCTTCTATTATTTTTTCCTTTATTTTTATTAAGTTCACAGATTATGGGAGAAATGGCTTGATATTTTTAAGTTCTTTATTTCGTTATGTTATTTTCTTTTGCTTTACAACGTATGGATCCTACTGAGATTTAGCAATCTGTTGCAGCTTCCAATTTGTTTTCTACCTGAAGCCAAAGCAAGGAAGTCTTTAAAATTATGTCAGTATAATAAAATGTTGATAAAATACTATAAAAATAAAAGTTTCAACCCATAAAAAATCAGTTTTTAGTTATATAACAATGTTCAACATAAGACATAAAAAAATCTAAGGTATGAAAATATAAATATTGTTCTTCTAAGTTATTAAACAGCTTTGAAGTAACTGATTTTCATCATACTACAGTTAATCTTTTTTAAAAAGAAAAGTGAGAAAGAAATAAGACCCAAAAGCTCACTTCAAAACATAGTGAGGCCAGGCGTGGTAGTTCACACTTGAAATCCCAACACTTTGGAAAGCTGAGGAAGAAGGATGGCATGAGATCAGGAGTTCAAGACCAGTCTGGGCAATATAGTGAGACCATGTCATCTCTACCAAAAAACCAAAACAAAACAAAATTAAAAAACAACAGTGAAATATTATGAGAATGTCCCTTGCCTGTGCAACATTTCATTACTTACAAGCTCCCTTTAGGTTCCCAGCTTCTTGCTTTACATTACATTGTACACTGTGCTGTACAACACAGTTCTGAAAGGGTGGGAATCTAACAAATGTACTCAGGGACATTTGTTACATTCTCCACAGGCTCTGTCTACATGTGAGAATTATCAAAAATGGCTTATAAAGGCCAAATTACTATCATAAATTATACAAAGGCAGCTCTTAACATGCAAATGAGATTCATCCCCAAACACGTGTTTCACACCTTCTTAGCTTCCACATCTCCCCACCACCCCCCTCACTTCAAGCCTTCTCCTAGCCATCACCTGTGCCCTGGGCCATTAACTCTTCCCATGGACCACTTCCACAAGATACATCATCTTGTGTCTTTCCTTTATATTCTCCACAGTACAAAAGTTGCAAGGAAGTTATATGGTCCAACGATTTTTGCCATGGAAGATTTATAATTGTTCTTTCCTTCTTTTCTTCCTCTCTTTACACCCCTTTCAATATGAGACTGCTAGATGAAATTTTTCTCCTTCTCAATCTGTCCTTGTTTTATGCTGGCCCTAAACTGCTATCACTGGCCATGTCTTATGCATCTCATTTTTCCTGGGAAAGATTATTTTTCCTGGCATTAAAAAAAAAAAATTATTTATTTATTTATTTACTTACTTATTTATTTCTGCTTGCCTCTCTGATTGAATGATGGCAAGGCAAGAAGATGAGTGGCGAATTGGTGCTCTCCACTTCATTCTTTTGCAATACTAAATTTCTATTTCTCCATTTGCCTTAATTGGGTGGACATTATTTTAAATTTTCTCATAAGGAATTGCTAAAATATACATGGTCTTAGGTTACATTTTTTCACAGATCCATTTCTTCTTTGTAATTTTTATATTACTATTTTTATATCTTCCCTCTTATTTTGTGATACCCAGTTAGAGATATGAGAGATTAGGCTACCTATTCTAAGTTATCCTCCTAAAATTGTATTACAATTTACATCTGTGGAATTAGCCCATCAAGGCAAAGGTCATCTATTTAATATCTTGACTGGATAGTGATATTCTAAAGGAAAAAAACAAAAACAATAATGAACTTTATTCCATTGCAATTTATTCTATCTATACACTTTACCAGCTTAAACAGCATTTCTGGATTTGTCTAGCAATTTAAGCCTGTTAATGATACAATGTTCAATTGTCCTCAGAGTACAAATTGACACAATGGAAATTGTCCCTCCTAGTAGGAGTTTTTTAACCAATCAGTAGTTGTCTTATAAACTTTCCATTTTGAAGAAAGTAGAAGATCTGAACTTTTTTGCCATAAGAGACTACCTTGCCCTCATTCTCTAAGTATGATTCTATCGACACTAAGAAGCTCATGACAATGTAATGTCAGGATTGTATCCTTTTATTATATGTCTTGGTTTTCTTTCTATGTACTATCTATTGCCCAGAATTTTCTTAGGAACAGATCCTACAAAACTGCTGCTATGCTGAATAACTCTGTTACGACCTGAAAATAATATCTGAGAATTACTTATCCCTGAACAGTAAAATCTTGTTTTGCCACATCCTTTTCAAAAAAAGAATAAAAGCACGATTTTATGAAGTCACTAGACTATTAGAATACATTTAAAATTTTGTATGATCTGGCTTGTTCTATGAAATATGTTTTAATTCTTCATTAAAGGGGATCAAAACTGAACTTTGACCATATTAAAGGAAGGACTCAGAAAAGATTGAGTTGATTTGCCTTAGAGCTTTAGCAGAATGCTGAGAAGCTCAGAAATGTAATTTAATTATGCATGAGTAAGAAAATGCCAGAATTCACAGGAGACTTCCAGGTCAAGGAAGCAGTGAGTTAGCCCTGGCTGAAAGTTTCAGGGTCTTGGAAATGATAACTTTATGTAGTCATGTTCTTTCCTTAGACTTTCCTTTCAAGTTTTATAAGTTTGAATACTATTCATATTCAATACATATAAAGTACTATTCATATTTAGAGAAGCAGCACTTAAATGTACCTGATAGGAAACTATCTGCTTTATCTTAGGAGAAGAATCTCCTACAGGAAGAGACATTGTGTGAGGAGATGGAACAGTGGAGAGCACATTTTGATAGACACATTCAGAGACTGTCTGTCCTGGCCCTGGGATTGTCACTGAGAAAACTGTAAGGAAACTTTATCTGTTCCAACAGAAGGACAGATGGCCTCAGGCAGTTCAAAAGGATGAAGGTAGAGGACTTGTGTGGGATATTAGAATTGTGTATTTCATGTGACCTAAATTATTCTCCGTTGTTTCTCTCAAAATTCTTTAGTAAAATCTACATTATTCACTGGTAGATTGCAAAATCAGCTTCCTGTAATTTGATAAAAATATTGTCCCAGTGTTGGCACAGAGTAAAAATAGAGACTGCCTCCAGAACAGCCAAGCATAACTGGGTTAAATGTAGCACAAAATGCAGAGATTGATAAAAAGCAGCAAAGACAAATCTTGAATCTCAAACTCTGTTTGCTTGGATTTGTAGAAAAGCTGTGAGCTGGAAAAACCTCTTAGCCAGAACAAGGACATTAGGAGCTTCTCTTTTACCACTCTAGCTGACACAATACTGGGGGATCACCAAAAAAGCTATGGACACTGCTGAGAAGGATTTACTTACAACCAGAAACATTAGGGTGATGACGACCGACGTGGCCTTAAGGATCCCCTCAGCTTGACTAAACATTAAATAGGTTTCTTCCTGATTGTAAGTCCCTGACCTTCCTTTTCTTAGAGTATTTACCATTTACTTTAGAAAACTTGTAGTTGTAAATTCTTTCTGCAGCTTTGAAAGGAATGTAAATCTCCCAGCCTACCAGTTTTACAGCCCAGGAAACGTCCTTCTCAAGGACTTGGAAACAATCTCTTTGAAATGTAAATACTGAAGGAGGTAACATCCCTATCTGCCAGTCTCTGTGGGAGGGTAGGAAATGAACTTGAATGGACACCAATTAGCAAACACAGAGGATCTAATCACAGAGAAACACAGTCTCACACTCAGGAATAACTCGGCATGCTCCACAACTCCCACTGGTCAATAACCCCACTAAATGTTCCCCAGTGCTTGTCCACCACAGCACTTAAAAACCCTTCACCTGGGAGGCCGAGGCGGGCGGATCACGAGGTCAGGAGATGGAGACCACCCTGGCGAACACGGTGAAACACCGTCTCCACTAAAAATACAAAAAATTAGCCGGGCGAGGTGGCGGCGCCTGTAGTCCCAGCTACTCGGGAGGCTGAGGCAGGAGAATGGCGGGAACCCGGGAGGCGGAGCTTGCAGTGAGCTGAGATCCGGCCCCTGCCCCCCACCCGGGGGGAAGGGGGGGGCCCCGTTTTAAAAAAAAAAAAAAAAAAAACCCTTCACCTTTTGTGTCCATTGAGTTAAGTATCCAGACTGGGTCTTTGTTCCTTCTCCAGTTGCTGGTAGTAATGTCAAAATGAAATAATTCTGTCTACTTATCTCTGGAACATTTTTTTTTAACAATGTTTAATTAGCTCTACAAGGATACCAGAAGCATATTTAAGTGTACCTGCAAAAAAAAATTAGAAAATAACCAAGTATAACAGCCAAGTTTGTTTTTAAATACTTATTATAATGTAATCTATAGTTTATATCTTTTTCTATAAGTTATTATTTAAGAACTGTTCAGTCATTTTAAGAGCTCTAACTTTGTAAAAAGAAGATGGATTCATTGTGGACCAACAAACTTCAGAAAGTTTAGTTATTATCTTAATGTACACCACTTAGCAACACATCTGAATTGTAAGTCTGTGCTTAAAAAATAATATTTAAGAAAATATTTCCAGGTACATTTGCATAGCTGAAGTCTCAGAATTCATTATTTTCAATAGTGGCTCTAAAGATTAAATTTAATAATGCAGGTAAAGTGTTTAGCACAGTTCTTGGTACCTAAAAGATAGTGAAATCTTAGGCAAGTCTTTGGTCTACTATGAGCCTCAGTTATTCAACTGTCTAAAGGAGATAGTAACAATACCTATTTTATAAAATAATTGTAAGGAATAAAGTAGATGTCTGTATAAAGTACTTAGCAGATTGCTAGGCACATACTAAAGTTTAGTGAGTACTTTCCTTAGGATTTTTATTAATATGAATTTAGGAGCCAATTAATTTAGGATTAATATGAATTTAGAACGAAGTTCATCACATCCATTTAGACTTAGAGATTGCTTCTCCAATCATCTCACACATAAGAAGTAACCTGTTGCTGAATTTGCTCTCCTAACCCTATACATCGGTGCCATGAATACTTTCAGAAATCCAAAGAGTGAGACTCATTGTGATGAGCAATGAGCATTTTGACGGGTGTTGGAAACTCCATATTGTGCAATATGTTTTATGTGATTGCTCAAGAGCTTTCAGGAATCTAATCAGTTTTCAGAAGACTAAACTCCATATTGTGTAATGTGTATTATGTGCTAGCTTAAGAGTTTTTAGGAGCCTAGACCTAGTTCAATCCACCCAACAACTTTCTTTGAGACCCTTCCAATATCAGCCTTCCTCCAATGCCCAGACTCTTAGATATTCATGCAAATGGCCAAACACAAATCATTAGAATTTCTTCATACCATTTCCTCTTAAAAGACAGGGATATTCAATCATTAGAGAACTCTTCCAGTTTCCTGAGGCCTCTGCATCATACTAACAGGAATAACTTCACTTTTCTCAATTATTGGTTTAATGTCTTTGACAAAAGATCACCAGCTCCATGGAAATTTTTCTCTGAGTATTTCTGTGATACTCTGATTCTTCACATATGTTTAGCAATGCATCTATTTGATCCAGCATCATGTTTTATAGGTGGGGGTGGCACTACAGGGTCTCCCAGTGTGCCATCAAATACTTCTGTGGTCCCTACAACTTACAGTTTTCTGAGAGCAGCTTGTGATAAAGTTGGGGAAGGAGTTATAGATTTGTTTTCAGCTTTATTAATGGGGTCTCATGATAGTGTTGACTCTGCCCCCATAATAATGGTCTTGGGCCAAACAATTCAATATCAAAAATGATGTACTTGTAAGGTGTAGTCTTCTCATTAAATTATATGCAATGATGATGGCTACTTCTTTCTTCCAATTGAATAAATTTCCCTTAGAGATGACTTATTCCTGATGTAGCTGGAACACTGGCAACAAACCAAGTGTTAAAAGAAAACTTCAGCCTAATTAAATTTAAATTAGTTTAATTGAGCAATGAATGATTCATGAAATCGGGCAGCCCCCAGAATCACAGCAGATTCAGAGAGACTCCAGTGATGCCTCCTGGTCACAACAAATTTATGGAAACAAAAAAGGAAGTAACATACAGGAATCGAAGGTGAGGTACAGAAACAGATGAATTGGTTACAGGTTGGCGTTTACCTTATTTCAACACAGTTTGAACACTCAGCAGTGTATGAGTGGTTGAAGTATGGCTGCTGGAATTGGTCAAGACTCAGCCACTGTTACAGGTGCATACTCCTAAGTTAGGGTTGTCTACCCACTAAGTTAGGTTGCAGGTCATCCACAAGGACTCAAATACAGAAGTATGGAGGGAGTCCTTCTCAGGACTTGTTTAGTTTGCTTTAACACAAGCTTTTATTCTCCATTTTACTAGACATGCGCAGGCACATCTAATTCTTACCTGGTCTCAGGATGGGACCCCTGATATTAAAATCACAGTTATGGAATTTTTTACTTGCTACATTTAAATGTAAAACATTGGTAACCTTGTTTTTGAACTTTCATTATATTTCTTTATGTTTTAATTTACATTTTGCTAACATAATAGATTTAACTATTTAACCCCTGATTCTTCCCTTGGGGTGAGCTGTGTGCATGTGCAGTGGCCTACCAGCACTTGGGAGGTGAGTATGCACGTTGAGTTTATTGGAGTTGTATACATGCTCACTTGGGGTGTTCTTCCCTTACCAATCAAACATCCATAGACATTCATATAGAAGGTCATACATATACCAGTTAAGCTCCACCATTTTGCCTCTTAATGAGTATGCTTGAGGACACTTGTCCAACTCCTGAGATCTTATCAGGAGGCTGCTGATTGCCAGTTTTAGGTGTTTTTTAATCATTTGGGAGACTGCCTTTCCCTGGCACTGGCTGTGACCAATTATAATTTTACAGAGGCAGTTTAATAACCACCTGACCATCACCTGATGGTTGCCTGATATTCCTAGTGGTGCTAGGGGGGCGCCTCTCCTACGCTGCTCATGTCTGACTAGCTACCTACTGTAACACACCTGGCATCTCCAGGGCAAGTGTTCTAATTTGTTTGGTATATCTAAGCACATGGCATAATTGTCAAGAGGATACATTCTGTAGAAAGTGGAAAGCCTGCCTTTTCCCTATCAGAAAAGTAACGTTATCATCCTCCAATTTGTTTTTAGAAATGAAATTGATCCTTTACACAATGTTTTCCAGTCTTACAGAGAAAAAGTGTTTTAAGAAATAATTAATATTTCATCCTAAATAGAATCTATCACTTTGTTTCTCAGCCAGGCAAAATCAAATTTCTATACTATTGTTCCAATTTTTAAAAAAACTCTAAAGAATGATATCTTTTAGCAATTCTAAACCAAATACATTTTACCATCAAAGAGCTATCATGCTTTCAACTTATTTTTCATGCCAGATGTCTTTGTAGGCCCATTTCCAATTTTAACTAAATCTCAGACACATCAATGGATATCAATTAATCTGGTTCCACTCACAAAGACTAGTATCCATGCAGTATAAAATTTAAAAATTCGACAAATGAAACTGAAGTATAAATACTTAGAATGAATAAAAAAGACTGGAAATTAAAGAAAGTAATCCTGCAATATTACTTTAAATCCTAAATCAGCAAAGAATGAAATGTTAAGTCCTGGAAAGGTTTTGAAATGTACTTAACCCAACAATAGTTCTTGAGCTCCATTCTGATCTACTTTTGCTTTATAGTTTATACTGTGCTCATCACACAATTTCATTTAAACTTTACAGTAACCCATGGAGGTAGATACTCCAATTATGGAGCAAGTTGGTGCATGGCAAAGCTGATATATAAATAAAACCTCAAGTTTCATAGTCTCAATACCTTCCATTGTGTGGAAACTAAACTTCCATATAGTTTCAGAACTTACCCTGACTTAATTTTGTTCTAATGACCAAATTTCAATTATCAAAAATTATCATGTAGTTATATACCATCTATTATAATAAATACGCACAAATTTAGGCACAGAGAAAAGGTTAACACAGCCTGGGAAACACTTGTCAGAGCTTGATTGCTGAAATTGAAACCATCCCCTAGAAAACTTTGTAAAATTGATTAATGGGGGGGAAATCTACCTAGGCTTGCAGCATGATGTAAACCAAAATAAAATTCTAAGCCCCCTAACCAACTGATGGCCCTCCTCTCTTGGCCAAGGGAGTTCCAAAGTTAACCTGAAAAATTAGTTCAGGCAGTGATGGGAAGTGGGGATCGGATATGCCTCATTATAGCTTCCTCCCTTTGGAATTTGGCACAACAGACCAGCATTAACAGTTAAACAGAGATCTTAAAACTGGCAAGAAAATCTCTTGGTAGCGATAAAATACCAGATTCCAACCTGAGTCTAGTATAGCATCACATGACAGATAATAGGCCCTGAAAGATATCGAAGTATTTTACCCAAAAATATATTTCTTTGATATATTTTGAAGTGGCCCTGAAAAGCTCTCTTGTGAGAAAAAATCTACATTCTGTAGAGAATTCGCTTCCCTTTCCAGGTCTTTTCCCTGCTCCAGGAGAGAATTAACTAAGAGTCTGGCACCTTTTTAGATCTGAGAAGAGTTCTGAAGCCTGCTATCTGGAGGCTTCATTTGCATGATAAAAATCTTGGTCTCCCCCCAACGAGGTGGTGGCTCATGCCTGTAATCCCAGCACTTTGAGAGGTCTAGGCCAGTAGATCACAAGTTCAGGAGATCAAGACCATCCTGGCTAACACAGTAAAACCCTTTCTCTACTGAAAATACAAAAAATTAGCCGGGAGTGGTGGCAGGCGCCTGTAGTCCCACCTACTCGGGAGCCTGAGGCAGGAGAAGGCTTGAACCCAGGAGGTGGAGGTTGCAGTGAGCCAAGATCGCGCCACTGCACTCCAGCCTGGGCAACAGAGCGAGACTCCATCTCAAAAAAAAAAATAAATAACTTGGTCTCCACACCTCTTCTTTTAACCCAGATATTCCTTTCTATTGATTCCTGATCTTTAGATAATAACAGCTCTTTCAACCGACTGCCAATCCAAAAATCTTTTAACCTGCCAATGACCTGGAAGCCCCTGCTTCTAGTTGTCCCACCTTTCAGACCCAACCACTGTGTAACTCATGTGTATTAATTGATAATTTATGTCTTTCTAAAATGTATAAAACCAAGCTGTAGCCCAAACACCTTGGGCACATGTTGTCAGGACCTTCTAGGGCTGTGTCAGGAGTCAAGGTCTTCATGTCAAAGATATTTAACCAGAGCAACTCCATCTTCAATATAAGCTGGGTAAAATAAGGCTGAAACTTACTGGGCTGCATTCCTAGAGAGTTAAGGCATTCTAAGTCACAGGATGAGATAGGAGGTCAGCACAAGATACAGGTCATAAAGATCTTGCTGATAAAACAACCTGCAGTAAAGAAGCTGGCTAAATCCCACCAAAACCAAGACGGCCACAAGACTGACCTCTGATCATCCTCACTGCTGCACTCCCACCAGTGCCATAACAGTTTACAAATGCCATGGCAATGTCAGGAAGTTACCCTCGATGGTCTAAAAGGGGGAGGCATGTATCATGTTTAGCATATAATCAAGAAATAACCATAAAAATGGGTAACCAGTAGACCTTGGGGCTTCTCTGTCTATAGAGTAGCCATTATTTTATTCTTTTACTTTCTTAATAAACTTGCTTTTGCTTTGCACTGTGGACTCGCCCTGAATTCTCTCTTGCATGAGATACAAGAACCCTCTTTTGGGATATAGATTAGGACTCTTTTCATGTAACATCTTTCTGATGATCACAGAAGTAACTATAGTGCAGAAACTTTGAACCCAAAGACTAACTGGGTAAGTGGTGGGGTACCTAGGAAAAGAATAGAATTGAAGTAGAGGCCCAATTTAGAAGGGATAGAGTCCCTTCTAAAATTTAGGGGATTAGAGGCCTCTCTCAGTAAAGTCCCCTTTGACTAAGAATGGGTTTGGCACTATGGCATGTTAACGGCTATTCTCTTTGGATTAATCTCTCTTGCACCCTTTGCTGATGGCTCTGGGTGACAGGATTAGTCAAGTACAGGATTGTGGTACATGGGGAGCTTCTTTCTCCCGAAAAGGGGAAACATGAGAGCTGATGAGACTGCTGGAAAAGATCTTTTCACTACTGACAAGCAACTACCTGAACTTTTCAGTGTTGCTGCAACAGATGGGTCTTTCTCTGGTCTTTTTGAGCACCTTACCTTCCCCATCCTTCCTCAGGCAATACTTTCCTCTATCTTTCTGTGCAAACTGGTTGAATGAATATTAAAAATCACTGCTTATCTCCTGTAAAGATTTGATTAATGGGAAAAAGGATTCATCAGGCTAATTTGGAACTGTGACGAATATGGTGTGCTTTATGTGTCTTTCTGTGCTCTATAATGGAGATAGGTAACTTAGGATAGAACATGGGCTTAGGACCTGCTGTTCAAGATGGCCAGCAAACTGGTTGGTCATGCCCTTGGGAGCTTGACCTGGAATCGTGTGCCATGCTTTTTGTTTTCACAATGGTAGCCCAGATTTAGGGTTCAATTCCTGGCTTTAAAAATGAGTCCTTTACCTTCTGTCTGTCTATTTATATATGTTATGTTTGTAATATTTATATATGAATGAGCTTTAATTGGATCAATAAAAATAAATGCTTAAATGGAACATTTTGTCAGAAAAAGAACAAGTGTAATGCCTTTTATTTTGTTCCTGTGACATTAGTAATTTTTTGGAAACCCAAACAGCTTTAAAGATTATTGGTAAAATAAAAATGTAAACATTGGCTCTAAATTATGCAGGTCAAATATTAGGTTTACCAAATGCTTTAAGGTTATAAACTGCTTCTTTGACTTTTAGAAATTGTTCAATTTATTTTGGAGCATTAGAGTCTAGGTAAGGCCTGAGACACATGAAGTTAGTTAATAAATATGCACAAATTTAGGTACAGAGAAAAGGTGAACTCCGCCTGGGAAACACTTGTCAGAGCTTGATTGCTGAAATTGAAACTGACCCTTAGAAAACTTTGTAAAATTGATTAAGGCGGGAAAACTCTACCTAGGCTTGCAGCACAATGTAAAGAGTCAGACCTTATCTGCATTTCTGTCTGGGTCCTAGGCTTCACATCTAGCAGATAATTAAAATCCCAAACTTACCAAAATTTTCACCAAAAGTCAAAGTTGCTAACCATTAACAGTGTAACATGTGTTTGAAACTCCTAAAAAAAAAAAACAGCTCTACACATGAGGCATGTAAGGAAAGTAAAATGTGTTTTTGGTAAAAGATTATAAGAAGGCATGAGAATGTGGATTTTTCTTGACTAGATTAAAGGGTTAAAGGATTGTTTTAAGTTAACATAAAGCTGATGGTTTAAGCAAATTATGGAAGGTTTGTGAAAATTAATCTTGTAAAGAAATTCTGTATGTGAACATATTGGCTAAAGTTAAAGGGGTATAATTCAGTTTTTCCATAAATTAAACATTGGAATAAAAGCACAATAGATTTTTCTTTGGGCAAAAATCTGCTTATGATCTGCTCTTTAACAAAATTTGTAAAGGGTTATAAAAGGTTTATGAGAAAACTTACCTTATGGTCAAACATTAAAATTGGGTAGCTATGTCTGTAAGGTTTTATTAAGAATTGGGTTTTACATCAATAATGCACTAATACAGAGTGACATCTGGTATAAAAGTCAGACAGGAAGCATTGTCAAATATGAAATAGTGTTTGGTTTTCTTTGGGCTATATTTGTATAAATGTGTTATTGGTATGTGTTCCAAAATTATGAAAAACTCCTATAATTCTGATATGGCTTACTGTTTGTTATAATAATTTTAATTGTTTATATCAAACTTTATATGCCACAGAGGCAACTAAATTTATTTGTCATTTGTGTTTTTGACTGTGGCTGTCATAACACATTTTGTCATCCACTGACAATTGTTTTCTTCTTTGGGTTCTCTTCAGAAGTTGGTTTATAATCAACTGTAGAACTCTAGTAGTTGTTCTTAAGTGTAGGTTTCTGATAACTTTGGAGACTGTGACATTAGGATAGAGGAAAAAACTTCACAGAGAACTGAAATGTTCATAACTACCAATCAGAACAGGAGTTAACTGCATAAACTAAAGAAGTCTGAAGTAATCTTTTTAACTTTGCTTAAAACGTTGCTGATCCTTTGTTTCATTTTTCAGAGCCAAGGAAACTTTTCTTTTGAGCTATTTAAAGCTTTCTGCAATTGAGAAAAGTATACTACTATGAACAAAATTTGAGGCATTTTTGTTTCTCTCTACCTGATTTATCCAGAATTTGGAAACTATTTGTGAACATTCTTAACTTATGGCAATATAGTTATTTGCATAACTATATTGCAATATAGCTAAGTGCAATAATTATTCTGTTTTCTTTTGCAACAGGACACAATTGGATAAACTGGTTACTTTTACCAAGGCTTTAATTGAAATAGCATGCTTTCCTTTATGAATCAAATTTGATAGTAAAGCCAGTACAAGCCCCTTGGACAGCTGGCCTCATACCTTGCCTACACAGTCCCTGAACAGGGTTTCTGACTGGGTCAGTAAAGAATGCCACTTTCTAACAGGTCCAGGAGTCCCAAGTTATCTTGGAACCACAAAAGAAGAGGAATTTACTCAACTCGTAGGTATTTGAGGGTACAAACCCATGGCTCAGCTAGGCTTTAAAAAAGTCTTGTCTGAGATTCCTTCTATGGAACAAAGTTCCATTAAAGCCACTTTAAAATCTTATGTAAAAAATCATTATTCTTGCTGCACTTTATACAAATAACCAGGCCAAATATAATAAAGCAAGTCAGTTTTATGATGATTTCTCTTTAGTAAAAATGGCAAACTGGAGAGAGAAATATTATATTTCAAGAACTATGGCACACTTATTAGATTCTTTTCTCATCAGTTGTTTTTAAGTTTGTTTCTGCAGTTTAGGCTAACCCTGCTTATTCCTGTTAACCAACCAGTGATCTCTGACTACTGCTCAGAGGAAACAAGAGGGTTGGGTAATGTAAAAATTAGATCAGTATTCTAATTCTGAGCATGTATTGGAATTGGCTAGCAACCCAATATCAGCTTGGTTCCAGCATTGCCCAATTCATGAAAAGTTTTCTAGTTTAATTTACTTGGGATAATTTTACTTATTTTGCTTTACTCTTATGGAATATATTGCTGTTGTACTTTTTGGGTAGGAATGAGAATAAGCTTACTTGAGAATTCCTCCTTTTTCCTCATTAGGCACCTTGCAATTATGAAACCCTTTCTCTGTTGTAAACCCCAGCTGTCAGTGGATTAGTCTGTTGCCACCCAGCAGGCCTAGGAACATTGCAGGCCTACTACAAATTAACACCAAAGCTCACTGAAAGTAAATAAAACATTATCAAAGGTAGAAGACATCTAATGAAATTCAGGATTGATTATGTGGCCCAATTCTGTATACCTCTCATTGTTTCATCCTAGCTTGTTTGCTTATGGTACATTGAGAATTGATTAGAAAAAAAATAAAGAAGTACTTTTGAAAGAAAATTCTTTCAAAATATAAGTATAACCTCATTGCCCTGGTCTCACTCCCCTCCTGCTGCAACTAAGATATCAACCTGCTGCCTCATTCTTTTCCATCCTTGACACCTAGCATTGCAGGGCTCTCAATGGAGACAGCTGATGTCGCACTGCTCCTCCTGAGCCTCCTCCATCATGAAAACATAAACTGTGGCCTGTCAGACGAAGATCAGGTGCCATTATGTGATTGTGTGTGTGTGTGTTTGTGTGTGTGTGTAAAGAGAGAAAGAGAGAGAGAGGGAAAGAAAGAGAAGTCTTCTCTTGCTGTAAAATAAAATCTATATTTTATTTACCTAATTTTTTTGTGGTGGAGAATTCTAAGATTTTCTTTCTCTAACTCAGTAATGTCTAACCTGTTATAGTCTACAATAGATTTGAGGTTTTATAATTTATTTTTCACAGTGCTAACAGGAATGCAGTCCCTAATTCTTATATATGGCACATTGCTTATGAGTTGGGAATTTAAAAAGGTGAAATTCCCAGTGTTATGTTAAAAGAAGGTTCTGATATTCATACTTCTTTCCTACTGGGCTGCTATTAAAATCCAAAGAAATTTGGACTATGTTTATGTAGGGAAACTAAAAATTTAAAACAAGAGACTTCATTTTCTCTATTAAAAATAAGGGAAGCGATGCTCTTCCTCCTAACTTAGAACATTCACTTCAGAAAACATTTAATTGTAATTTCTTACTTGGTCTCTTTAAAAAATATATAATTTTTTGATGAAATGAATCTGTTGCCTGCTTAAGGACCCAGGAATGTCTTTCTCAAAGACTTGGCAACCATCTCATTGAAATGTAAACAACAAGATAGATGGCATCCCTGTCTCCTATATAATCTGTGTGTTCCTTGAGGTAGTATTGGTAAGAGCTGAACTTTTTTCAGCACCTTGCTTCAAGTTGCAAAACCACCTGCTGACATAAAGATATGAGAAGTTTGGTTTTCCTTTGTATAAAATCAGTTAACTAACACAAATAGTCACCCTAATTATCAGATAAATTTAAGATAAACTGTGTATAATAAATTGTGCTGTCAAATCCTCTTACCTGAGATAAAGTTATTGTTTATCTTGAGAACACCTCCATAATGGGTGAGAATGTAATGCATTGTTTATTTTGAGACTATACATGCAATGTAGTATAAAAGTGTGTTTTTTCTGTCTCTGCAATCTCTTAGAGAATTGTCTGTGATGCATATCACATTCTGATTTAATACTTTTTCAATTACAAAACTGTTTTCTTTCTTGACTTGTAAACCTTGTGCAGAGGATTTCTGGGTTGAGAGAAGATTTATTCAATTTTATTTCCCCAACATTTACCACAATGTTGATTAAGATGAGTAAAAATTATGCCATCTTTATTATAATGAATACAAGCTAGATAGTATCTTTTCTAAATTTTAGATTTCTTTCCTGAATTATTTTATGGCTTCTGGCAAGTCAATGAGGTTATCTACCTAGTAAAAAATGTATAAATTCAGATCTTCCAGTTAAGTTTAGTCTCATGAACATTTAAACATTAATAGTAACGAACACATGTCAGCCGAAGCCTTTTTCTGTACTGTTATTATTCTCATATTTAAATATAATTTCTTTAAGGTATATTGATTGGGGCACTAAAATAGGAAGAAAAAGTTAAATAGCAACCAATTCAACCACACTTTATCTCAATTAATAGGCTTTGCTTTCACACTGATACTCTTTTATTTCTTTAAAACAGAGACAGATTTCGTTCTCAAAGACTTAAGGAAACATGCTTGTAATTCCACTAATTAATTATGAACAATTGGCTGACAGGGGCATTTTTTCCAAGAACAATATGAAAATGACCAGGTGCCATTATGTGTGTGTGTGTGTGTGTGTGTATTGGGAGGGGAGAGACAGAGAGAGAACATATCAAAAAGTCTAGTTTACGTTGATACTTTTTATTTGAATAATAATAGAAAAGTAATAGAAGAAAAAACAGTAAATATGAATAGTTTTGAAACAACTGGATTGCAATCCACCGTGGGAAAATGCTCTTTAATCATTGTTACAGTTAAATTATAAAGTTATTCTAGGACCTAATGAAATTTTCCTAAGTAAATGCAAACCTGTTTAAAAAATGATGATTATAATAGTAATAATAATAATAATAGCCAATATTTGCTGAATGTTTACCAAACACCAAGCATGGTATTAAGTTATTTTCATACTGTGACAGCTTTATGAGTAGGAACTGTGATGGCCATTTTACAGAGAACAAAACTGGGAAACAGCCTAGTTAAAGTAACTTGCTACTAAAGTCACTGAGCTGGTAAATGCAAAGCAAGGATTTGAACCCACACACTATAGGGCTAAGGTCTCAGCTCTCAACCTGTTGCTCTTCTGCCATTTGGGGACTTCTCTTAATGAACTCTTCCAGTACTTATCTTTTATTTAATAATAGAAGTGTGTAGACATACCGAAGATTATTTTAATTTGTAATCAAAACAACCATTCCTATAAATATTCTAAGCCTAGTAATACTTTAAACACCATCTTACATATACTGCCTTATTGAACCCACTCAACATTTTAAGGTGTACATTTATACATACATCTCCTTAATCCATTAAGAAAATATCGTTAAAGAGGGCAGGTTATTCACCTACAATTGCAGAACTAGCCTGGAAAATAAGTGTTCCTCATATCTTTGTATTAGATGGGCTATTTACTTAGATTTAGGAAATCCAGTATTTCTGGAAGTACATGACTAACTTAGCAGACTGCACCAAGACAGTGGCATTCATGATGAATCTTTATTTCTAGGATATCAACATTAATATTTTCTGGTCAAAAGATCTCTTGCACTAATTCTTTTTAAAGTGGGTATTGGGGATGTTAATACAGAGTTAAATGCGTGATGTGAAGTCAAAGGGTAATCAGTAAGGCAGGAAGGCAGTGGATAGTAGCTAAGAGCATGGGCTTTGGGGTTAACTAGACCCAGAATTAAATCCTAGCTCTGCATTTATTAGCTCTCTGGCATTGAGCAAATTACTTATCCTCCCCATCCTGTGAAATGGGTCAAATGATAACTGTTTCATAGGTATGCTATAAATGCCAATGTAGTCAAACAGCAGCTACTAAATGCTTTATAAAAATTATTTCAGTATAATTGAAACAACGTAAGGTAAAGTTTCCCAGAATGGGGTACAGGTACTTAGAGTAGATTTTATGTGATTTAAGTACCTATTTTTTCATAGTTATATATTTATTTGATTTTACATTATAATAACTATAACCAGTACCTCAAAGCTATAATTATGGGCATTTTTCTTTACTTTGAGGTTTCCTTACCTTGAGGCTAAGACAACATAGGAAGTTGGTTTTAGGCTAATTAAAAAATATATTTTTTCACTTTGGGAGGCTGAGGCAGGCGGATTACAAGGTCAGGAGATTGAGACCATCCTGGCTAACATTGTGAAACCCCGTCTCTGCTAAAAATACAAAAAATTAGCCGGGTGTGGTGGCAGGCACCTGTAGTCCCAGATACTCGGGAGGCTGAGGCAGGAGAATGGCATGAACCCAGGAGGCAGAGCTTGCAGTGAGCTGAGATCACACCACTGCACTCCAGCCTGGACAACAGAGCAAGACTCCATCTAAAATATATATATATATGTGTGTGTGTGTGTGTGTGTGTGTGTGTATATATATTTCAATGGGTAAATGTATAGTCAATAAATTTTATAACAGATTTAGATGTTCTTTAATGTCCAAATTAAATTCCGTAGGAAGAACAAAAGGAAGGTGAAAGATGAACACAGTAACTTTGCAATTATTGCACAGAAAGCGTAATTTGTAAATTTATGTTAAACTTACTTCGTACATTTTAAATTACTAAACAGGAAATCTAGTTAATTATATCATATAAGTGAGATATATTCATTCTACGTTTAAAAACTCACTAGAATTCATAGAATAAACTGGTGTGTAATACACCATGTGGAGGTCTTTTATGGAGCACAAAATGTCTAATAATTTTTAAAATTATTTATTATTTATTCATTCATTCGTCTATCCATTCTTTCAATCAATAGTTCGGAGTGATTGTTATGAGCCAGACAATGATCTAGTGCTAGAAATATAATGAAAAACCAAACAAACATAGAACTCTGCCCACATTATAGTATGGGAGACAAAGAACAACTGAATGTCTACTTTGTTATAAAATATTATTTGGTTTTTAAACTATAGATTTTGTGTTTATATTTGTTCTATTCTTTGTTCATTGGATTGGTTATTATATTTACAAATTTTCTGATAGGTATTCTGATTAAAATACTGTATTTTTGATCAATAAGTTCAAACTAAAAGATTTGAATATGTGGGCACAGATTTATCCTAACATACATGTAAAAGATAAGTTCTTGTATGTATTGTGACTGATACTTTTTTCTCAGTATATAGTTTTGGATAGCCTAAATGCTTAAAAGTGTGGGTTATCAGTATTAAATTTTTAGTAATTGTAAAACAAAGAAAACCAGCTACATCTGTACCTTCTCATGAATGCTATAATCCTCTTTCTTTGGAGATGCTGTCTATATCACTCCTCTCCTCATCAGTTCTTAAAGAGCAGAGAGCATTTCACATTTATTCTTCTCAAAAAAAGCATACTTCCTTTTTTCTAAATGACTAAGATCAATTACATTTTAGTTTTGTGTTACTCTGACATGATTGTATAATTTAGCTTTTAACTTGCTTTGTACCAAAATTAGTAGAACAAATTAAGAAAAATAATTATTTACTTACAAACTCATCTTTATTTTCCATCGTCCTTGAAAAATAAAAGCTCAATCAACTACCCAAAATTTAACTTTGGAAAAATATGTGGAATACAACTTTATAGAATTTAAATTCTACTTTGGTAGAAATATCTGGTGGAAAAAAATCCACTGGAGAGCATTTCAGAGAATACATTGATGTATTTAAGGGCCACACAACTACCACCACTTTAAGTAAGAAAAAGTAATTATCTACAAAAAGCTATTTATCATAGGAGAAAATGCTACTGATGAGTTATTTTCTTAGCTGACATTATTTCTACTGTTAAGATTTCTTGCCAACAAACCAATTTTAGGAAAACTCATACCTCCATCAAGTAAAGTTGTTTCTTTAGTTTGCTGACTTTGTTTTACCTTAAAGTAATGGATTTATTATCCATTTCCTTTGTTTGCTCACTACAATAACTTGAATCTTTTGCAATAATTCCAACACACTGGTGACTAAGGCTGGACACAAACTGAGAGTCTAACCAATACACTTCAATGTTGATTAAATATAGTAGAATTATGAGAACACTGGGCAAATAAGTACTGACTAATTGTTCTGCCATATATTTCCAATCTAAAGAATTAGAAAATGTATTTAAATGACACTTTTCTAAGGAAAAAAAAGATAATTAAGTCCACAAGACAATTATGCATATGTGGAGATTCCATTTCAGGGAAGGCCTTTTTTTAACAAAAGTAAAAGCAAATCTTAGTCTTTCAAGATTCCTGACATAAACACATAATTATAGAATATACACAACACTCTAGATGTTAAAATCTAGATAGGTAATAACAAGAATAGGTTCCGCCATCTAAGAAGGATTCACAGAGAAAGTAAGACCTCATGTGGATGAAGAAGGAGCAGGGGAAAGCATCACAAATATCAGAGGACATAGCAATGCTGACAAAATGTGAAAACACAAGTAACTATGGTCAGAGCATAGTTCCTGCAGAAAAGTGATAGTTCCTGATATTTTAAGAACTGAGTTGGAATTCTGCATAAAATGGTTAGAAATCAAATGTAGTTCACAAGAAGGGAAACTTCCAAATTTTTCTTTTCTAGCTGTGGAATAAAGTTAGAAGACAGATATTTGTTATGGTTCATCAAAGTGACACTTCTATAATAACATACGATTAAAACTCATTTATTTATTTTCTGCTCCTCAGTACTCTAGGGCTCTGTGGTAGCTGTGCACTTTGCCTATTTGTGAAACTGAATTTCATAATGTAACTGGCTGAGTAGGCTAAGTCAAATTCTAGCTTTTGTATTAAACTCATTATGATAGATCAACTCTTTTGGCCTTAGCCACAGGCTGAGGACATATGTTTATCTGGGCATATGTATATCACCTCTGCTAGGGAATTTGGATGGAGCCACGATAGCTTCTGAACTACACTAAACAATCCTGAATCCACAGCTCTTTAATTGTCTACTCTAGCTTTCAGAAGGTGAGCATTACATAATTAATACTTTGGATTAAAAAAGTTATTGGAAATTGATATGATTTGGCTGTGTCCCCACCCAAATCTCATCTTGAATTGTAACTTTTACAATTCACACGTCATGGGAAGAACCTGGTGGCAGGTGATTGAATTATGGGGATGGGTCTTCCTGCACTGTTCTCATGATAGTGAATGGGTCTCATGAGATCTGATGGCTTTAGAAACAAGAGTTTGCTTGCATGAGCTCTCTTCTCTTGTTTGCTGCCATGTGAGATATGACTTTCACCTATCACCACGATTGTGAGGCCTCCCCAGTCACTGGAAGTACATTAAACCTTTCTTTTGTAAATTGCCCAGTCTTGGGTATGTCTTTATCAGCAGTGTGAAAAGGGACTAATATAGTAAAGTGGTACCAGGAGTGGGGTGCTAGTCAAAAAATACCTGAAAATATGGAACTGACTTTGGAACTGGATAATAGGCAGAGGTTGGAATACTTTGGAGGGCTCAGAAGAAGAAAAGAAAATGTCAGAAAGTTTAGAACTCCCTAGAGACTTGTTGAATGGCTTTGACCAAAATGCTGATAATAATATGGACAATGAAATCCAAGCTGAAGTAGTCTCAGATAGAGATGAAGAACTTGTTGGGAACTGGAGCAAAGGTGACTCTTGCTATGTTTTAGCAAAAAGACTGGCAGCATTTTGCCCCTGCCCTAGAGATCTGTGGAGCATTGAACTTGAGAGAGATAATTTAGCATATCTGGCAGAAGACATTTTTAAGCAGCAAATAATTCAAGAGATGACTTAAGTGTTGTTAAAGGCATTCAGTTTATTAGGGGAAGCAGAGCATAAAAGTTTGGAAAATTTGCAGCCTGACAATGAGATAGAAAAGAAAATCCCATTTTCTGACGAGAAATTGAAGCCTGCTGCAGAAATTTGAGTAAGTAATGAGGAGCCAAATGTTAATCTTCAAGACAATGTTGAAAATGTCTCTAGAGCATGTCAGAGGTCTTCATGGCAGCCCCTCCCATCACAGCCCCTTTCCTTTTTCAGAGACCTAAAAAAAATAAATGGTTTTGTGAGTTGGGCCCAGGGTCCCTGTGCTGTGTGCAGTCTAGGATCTTAGTGCCCTGAGTCCCAGCTGCTGCAGCTATGACTAAAAGGGGCCAAGGTACAGCTTGGGCCATGGCTTCAGAAGGTACAAGCCTAAGCCCTGGTAGCTTCCATGTGGTGTTGAGCCTTTGGGTGCACAGAAGTCAAGAATTAAGGTTTGGGAATCTCCACCTAGATTTCAGAAGATATATGGAAATGCTTGGATGCCCAGGCAAAGGTTTGCTACAGGAACAGGGACCTCATGGAGAACTTTTGCTAGGGCAGTTCAGAAGGGAAATGTGGGGTTGGTGCTCCCACATAGAGTCACTACTGGGGCACTGCCTAGTGGAGCTGTGAGAAGAGGGCCATTGTCCTCCAGACCCCAGAATGGTAGATCCACCTGCAGCTTGCACTGTGCACCTGGAAAAGTTGCAGGCACTCAATATCAGCCCTTGAAAGTAGTCAAGAGGGGTGCCATACCCTGCAAAGCCACAAGGGCAGAGCTGCCCAAAACCATGGGAACCCATCTCTTGCATCAGTGTGACCTAGATGTGAGACATGGAGTTAAAGGAGATCATTTTAGAGCTTTAGAATTTGATTACGCACCCTGGATTTCAAACTTGCATGGGATCTGTAGCCCCTTTGTTTGGGCCAATGTCTCCCATTTGGAATGGCTGTATTTACCCAGTGTCTGTACCCCCATTGTACCTAGGAAGTAACTAACTTGCTTTTGATTTTCCAGGCTCATAGGCAGAAGGGACTTGCCTTGTTTCAGATGAGACCTGACTGTGGACTTTTGAGTTAATGCTGAAATGAGTTAAAACTTTAGGGAACTGCTGGGAAGGCATGATTGGTTTTGAAATATGAGGATATGAGATTTGGGAGAGGCCAGGAGTGGAATGACGTGGTTTGGCTGTGTCCCCACCCAAATCTCATCTTGAACTGTAACTCCCACAATTCCACATGTCGTGGGAGGAACTCAGTGGGAGGTCAGTGAATTATGGGGGTTGGTCTTTCCTGCACTGTTCTCATCATAGTGAATGAGTCTCACAAGACCTAATGGCTTTAAAAACAAGAGTTTACCTGCACAAGGTTTCTTGTTTTGTCTCCCGCCATGTGAGACGTAACTTTCTCCTTCCACCAGGATTATGAGGCCTCCCCAGCCACGTGGAACTGTATGTCCATTAAACCCCTTTGTTTTATAAATTGCCCAGTCTTGGGTATGTCTTTATCAGCAGCATGAAAACAGACTAACACAGTAAATAGAGGTAAAATGAGTAAAAATTCTAGAGAGATTAGAGAAGAAAAACAATTGTCCTAAAACACAAACAGGAATGTTAAGGATATGAGGAAGTTTCAAAGCACATGTGCAAAGGCAGATAACGGAGACAAAATTTTCTTCAATATAACCTTAATGAAATAAAGGATAAATGAATCTTATTAAATTGGAAAAATTCTCAGATGGGAAGATTTTGCTTGCTAGAACCATAACTCCACACTGCTCTGATACCCTAAACTGAAGTAAAGAAGTATCTCTGATCTTTATCTCTCCAACAAAATAAAACCGAAAGAGATTTCTCAAAGGTAATAACTGCATCTCAATATAAAGGACATGAAAATGGTGCATTTGCAATTTCACTATTGTTTGCTCATCCACATAGGACATTGGATTAGCTCCTGCAGAAAGCCTCCAGAGCCTCACTCCATGCCAGTCCTGGGAGGAGAATGTGGGCTGTATGTCACATAAAGGTTTTCTTGACAGACTGTTATCCTGGAGGAATCCAATACCCCAAATGTAAGGCCTTGGACTCAACCACCTGGCCTCATTTTCAAAACCTTCCAAGTTAGTAACTGTGAAAAATTCAAAGCCTTAGATATTGAACTGTACAGGCTAAACTTTCAAAATTTAAAAAAGAAATAAAGAGAGAAAATAATTCATTCTTTTAACAAATATTTTTTGAGCTTTATTAGCATAGAAATAGTGCTCACCTGAAAACCTCATTTGTATTCCATTTTGTAAGATTTCTACTTTGCTCAATTTTTAATATTTACTATTATAGTATTTCTTATTACATGCCAGAAATTTCCATTTAGGATAAAATGAAATTTTATGATTTTGTCTTGTGTCCAGAATCTATTTGGAGAGCAGGAAATAATAAATCCATAGAGGCAAAGATTTCATGGGGCCAAAGAGTGAAGGAGCATTCTTTCCATTAAGTGGTAGACAGAAGTTCTGCTTTCAAGTCGAATGGATTTCCTTAGAGGTCAGTACAAGACCTCCCAGGAAATCTCACAGAGTGAGATGTAACTGAGCATCCCTTCAGTTACTTTGCTGTATGTCTCTGAGGTATTTAGAGAAATATCATATCTGACAGCTATGAAACTAGAGGCTCAGGAACTGCAATGCTACCGTGGAGCATAAAGACTGCAAGAGAGATTCTGAGGAAGCTTCTCCCCCATCTGTCTTCCAGCACACGAGAGAAATGAAGGAGCATGTTTTTAGTTTAACACTTAGAGAGCAGAGAGAATTACTGCAAGTTTAGATCATTGCTATAGGCTTACTACTCTTGAATTTGTATAACTTTTGTGCTATCAAACTCAGTTAATATTTAAAAATAAAATTCATTTCTTAATTTTTTATTTTTCTTTCCAGTTGTCTCACAAAAGTTACGTTGGGTCAATCCACATCTATATGGTCTTGTTTTATACTTGTTGGTTTGAATCAGGAGCTAAAATAGCTTCATACATGATGATGGTTCAGTCTTTAAAGTATATTTCATCACTGGAGTTCTCATCCGTTTTTTTTCCTTCAACATTTGTGGAAGAAACCAGTTCTTTTATCCTTAGGTGTTCCTAGTTTGGGTTTTGCTAATCGTGTCCTTAGAGGATGATGCTTAATATTTTTCTCTGTCTTTTGTGTTTTTTATAAATTGGAAGTTGGCTTCATCAAATTTGCTTTGATTTTCTAAAAAGAAAATTATATGTGTGGGATGTTCTTCCATCAAGAGGCACACAATGCTTGATTGTCTTTTATTTTGTGATTTTAGCAAACCTTGTGTTTAATGCCTATATTCAGTATTTTAAGAGGTGTTGCAAGATGTTAATATTATGTTCTGTTGTTTCTTCATCTGTTCAGTGGAATATGACTACAAAGAGAAGCTTCCCCTTAACTACTATTTTGTCATTGTTTCACAGTATTTTAAGATATATGTGGAAGCTGTGGGCTCTAAATTGTCAAAGACTTATAGAGCTCCCTAAGTACTTTCATCAATACATCATTCATTTTCACTGGTTGAGGGCTTGGAGACAGCTCCTAGAGAGCACTTGGCCGTCTAGAAGAAAAAAGTCTACTCCTCATTTTCACTGGAGATGGTTGTGCCCATGTGACTATGTTCTGCCACTGAGTTACAAGTGGAAAGTGTGAGACTGCTTCCGTGAGGCCCTCTTAGAAGGCCTTAGAAGGCAGCTTTGCTGGCTTCTGACCCCCTTCTTTGCCTTTTCCTAATCATTGAAATGCATAGGATGCAGAAGAGATGGCTGGATGTCTTGTAGCCGTATTGGACTAGGACGTCAGGGTCCACACCCTAGAAATGGCAGACATGAAAGTCATAAAATCCATGGGTCCTAAAAACTCTGCATGCTATGTTAATCCTGAGCTGCCCACCTGCAGATTGCTTTTACATGAGAGGAAAACAGATTTGTATTTTGTTCAAGATACTATATTGTGGGTCCTAGGGATACTATTTTTTAAAAAATAAACCTTCAACATTTCTTTAGATTTGGGGGGTACTTGTGCAGGCTTTTTACTTGGGTATGTTGTGTGATGCTGAGATTTGGGGTATAATTGATCCTGTCACCCAGGTAGTGAGCATAGTACTCAGTAGTTTTTCAACATTTTCCCCACTCCCTTCCTGCCCCCTAGTAGTCCCCAGAGTCTATTGTTGCTATATTTATGTCCATGAGTACTCAATGTTTAGCTCCCACTTATAAGTGAGAACATGCATATTTGGTTTTCTGTTCCTGCATTAATTCATTTAGAATAAGGCCTCCCATTGCATCCATGTTGCTGCAAAGGACACGACTTCCTTCCCTTTTATGCCTGTGTAGTGTTCCATGGTATATATGTTCAACGTTTTCTTTATCCAATTCACTGTTGATGGGCACCTAGGTTGATTCTATGTCTTTACTATTGGGAATAGGGCTATGATGAACATACAAGTGCATGTTTCTTTTTGATAGAGCAATTTTGGGGGGTCATATACTCAGTAATTAAATTGCTGGGTCAAATGATAGTTTAAGTTCTTTGAGAAGTCTCCAGACTGCTTTCTACAGGAGCCAAACTAATTTACATTCACACCAACAGTGTATAAGCATTCCCTCTTCTCCACAGCCTCAACAGCATCTGTTGTTTTTTGACTTTTAGTAATAGCCATTATGATTGGTGTGAGATGGTATCTCCTTTTGGTTTTGAATTTGCATTTCTCTGATAATTCCTGATGTTAAGCTTTTCTTCATGTTTATTGGCCACTTGGATGTCTTCTTTTGAGAAGTGTTTGTACTTGCCTTTGGCCTACTTTTTAATGTGGCTATTTGGTTTCTGCTTGTTGAATTGTCTAAGTTTCTTATATAGTCTAGATAGTAGACCTTTGCTGGATGCATAGCTTGCAAATATATTCTCCTATTCTGTAGATTGCCTAGTTACTCTGTTAAAATCTTCAATTTTAATGAAGGTATGAGATTAGTGAAGAACTTCTGGTGAAGAAGGAGCAATTTATTATTTACTTTAGTTCTATCTCAGACATAAATAAGTTTAAATTATGTTTGTTTTAATAATTTTTAAAACTTTCTGACTACATTGTAAATATAGGAAAAATATGATGAAAACAACTGGTTATATAATTAATGATGTTATGTATAGAACAAAATTATTAGAATATTTCCAAAATGGTAGAAACATCTTAAATAAAAGTAAAAGAAGGTATCTTTTACAACCCTATTTGTCTTTCTAAATAAGCCATAACAGGAGTTTAATGTATGAAAGAAACATCTTATTTGATCTGCATCTGCGACACAGGATGTAGCTGGAGACAATGTATGTCACCATGCAGAGCATTGTTGGGGCTCAATAAGGGGCTTTCTCTTTTCTTAGAAGTCAAGCTACACATAATTCCAGGGCACTTTGAAACATGATGGGGCAAAAATAACCTTGATTCTTAATTATTGACATGCAGATCTATGCAAAAACATACTAGTAATGTTTATAAGAGTTGAATCAAATTTGGCAAAACAATCAGGGAGTATACTTTTTTATTTCTATTGCAGAATATGATATTTTTCATTCTTCTTCTACAACACTTTCTTTTCTTCTAGGAATACTTGGATGGCAAGGTGTTTTAAGAAATCCAAAATTGTGGATTATGTATCTGGTCAGCTCATGACCAGATTCCTGATCCATGGAGCTCAAAGAAGTTAAACTGATCTCATCCTCAATCACTATCAGAAAGACAGTAGAAGCTCAGTAAATATTTGTTGAATAAGAGTAAGTATAGACCCTGAAAATAGGCAGACTCAGAGCATCTAAATGCTCAAATGGACACTGCAGATTATTCTACCTTTCAAAGCACCTCAGATTCTATGTCAACAAAATAGCAATTTTCAGAGTGCTCTTCTAAATGGCAATTCTCCTATATTTGGATGAGAAGCATCTATAATAAGCAATGGAAACAGAAACTACATTTTATACATGACAGAAAATATTTTATTTGGGGAAAGAGTAATAAAACATGTTCCTTTTTTATTACTTATAGTTAAAAATAACATGACTTATGTTTTCAAATAATTAGTTTCATTTATCCATCCATCCATCTATTCGTCCATCTACTTATTCAACCAACATATTAGGCCTTGACCATGTGTTAAGTACTATGTTTGGCACTGGCAATAGAAAGGTAATTATGATACATGCCTTCCCTCAAGAATTGTACTCCCACTAGGGTAGATACTGTCTAATCAAATGATTGAAATAAAGCATTGTATGTGCTATCAAAAGTGTACTTTAAGACAGAGTGGTACCACATAAAGTTAGTGATCAAAGTTTCAGAGGGTACAGAAGAAATTTGAGCTGGATATTGAAGGATAAACATGAGTTTGCCAGGCTAACATGAAGGATAGAGTATTCCTTGCAGTGAAAAATAGCATATTCAAAAGCATGGGGCATGTATCCAAATGACACATTCAAAAAACTCTAAGTGTATCATGTTGACTGGAAAAAGAAAAAAACTGCTTGAGTGAAGTTGGAGAGATAGGAAGAGCATGCATTTTATCAGAAAGTAATGGAGAGTGACTTAGAAATATTATATAAGAAAAGGACAAGTTCCTTTCTGATTTTGGAAAGATGATCTTGTAAGCATAACAGCAAGGAATAAATTGGGACTAGTGTACCATGTTGGAGATTATTGAAATAGTGGATAAAAATATGAGACTCTATAGAAATATAGACATAGAGATGTGAAAGAAGAGGTTGGTCCCCAGGTTTCTGGCTAGTTTCTTTCACTGAAGTAGGGCGGGGGGGGGTCAAAGAAACAGAAGAGATCTTGGAAGAATAAGGTAGTTTGGGACATGTGTGGATTTTGGAAAATTAAATGAATTTCATGTTTGTGGGACATTCATATGAATGGGTCCAGTTGTATGATATATATGGTTTTGTGGGTAAACTAAATACAAATAATGGGCAGGAATACAAGTCATGGCTAACAGTGAACTTTCCAGACTGGCCCGTTAGGGACTACTTTTCTACCCAAATATCCTGGATAAGTGCCCTGTTAAAGGTGTATCTGTCTAAGTCCTGTTGCATCTAACACTCTCTCCAAGCACTCTCTACCTTCCAAACTTACGTTTCTAAATTGTTGGTTTTCTGATGCAGACCATTTATTTTAACCTATTTCTTATTTTCCTGCCCCTCCTTGACTCTCAGCCTCCTACACCATCAGATAGATGGGAAATATTACTAAGATGGAGATGAACAAAAATGGGTAGTACCTCTGGTTAGAGGCAAGCTAAAAGCTCACCATTATCAGAATATCCAGAAATAGGAAAGGTGAAGTCATGAAACTCTTTCTTTTGGGTACAGTTACCCAAGAGGTCACAGTCTCTTGTGCAAAGTGTCCAGTCTTTTCACTTAGCTTTACCATATCCTGTATGGGCCATAAATCTCAAGAACCAAGCCTGAATGAAGGCTCCTGGAAACTGTACCAACTAGACAGCTAATATTGTACTGTCCATTGATTACCCAGATCATGTGTTCAGAGGAAACTAAGGATGGAATTGAATATAATATCTAAGTATAATATAATATATAACTAGATGGAGTCTTGAGAAAGAAATGTGAGAGGTGGGAAGAAAATCAGAAAACAGAGTGTCATAAAAGTCACGTTGCCATTCAAAATATCTTCCCCATGGGTGTGCAAAACCTAAACAAGGCAAAAACTCATGGCCATTTGAGTACATTTGATATTAGGATGAGTATTACATACCTTAGAGTTACAGATTATAAAACGTATTTCTTAATTATAGTGACTCGGAGAAAAAGGAGTGTTTTATCCTAGTCTTCATATTCTCAGCAACTTAGATGAACAGGTCTCACTTCCTGTGGGATTAATGATTCCAAGGGGAATAACATCAATAAAATATTTTGAATATATCTAGATTGAATTTTTCACATAGATGCAATGTGAAAAATCTGGAAGAGGAACACAAAATATCACGAAGAGTAAAAATTTAGAAGACTGATGTAACAATAATTCCCCTCATAGTACTCATGGTTTTCTTATTCACATAAAACTAGTCAGGGCACTTTTCAGCATGGTCAGAATCAAAGGATAGAGAAGATGAGCCAAGCAATCCAGTTCTCAGTCAAAACCCAGTTCTCCTATGGAAATTGGAGAGCCAAACTTATCAAAGTCTGAAGAAGACAATGTGTATGAGAATCAAGTTACCATTGGAACCTATAGAGTTTGTCTAACGTTTGTGTCACTTAAAAACTTAAAATTTTCAAAATATATAAAAAGCAAAAAGATAATTTCTATATACGTGTATTTTATTTTTGCATAAAATTATTTCAATGCTTAGTGGCTTTAAAAAAAAAGGTTTTTGACTCATGATTTCTATCGGTCAGGAATCTAGCCATGGCTTGTCTGGGTCCTGTAGCTCTGGGCCTCTCACAAGGCTGGTACTACAGTCTCATTTTAAGGCTTGACTTGGGATAAATCCACAAAAGGGATTTTGGCAGGATTCAGCTTCTCATTAACTTTTTCCTGGAGGTCTCCCCTAGTGCCTTGCCATGTGGGTCTCTTCATATTGGAGCTTACAATATGACAGCTGGCTTTCT
Source organism: Papio anubis (assembly GCF_008728515.1). Classification (NCBI taxonomy): domain Eukaryota; kingdom Metazoa; phylum Chordata; class Mammalia; order Primates; family Cercopithecidae; genus Papio; species Papio anubis. Next base: position 22,817,969 of record NC_044994.1, read on the forward strand.
TCAGAGAAACCAAGGAAAAGGATAAGATAATATAAATAGGAACAAGTCACTATCTTCTTAAATTTAATCTTGGAAGTGGTATCCTATAATTTTTGCCATATTCTATTTATAAGAATTAAGTCAGTAAGTCCGACCAATATACAAAAGGAAGTTATCACAGAAAAGCATTATGACCAGTAGGCAGGGATCTTCCGGAGCCATTTTAGAGTCATCCTGCCAACTATGAAAAGTAAAATTTGGCTTTACTGAATTTTAGAAATAAAACCATTCCTGCTTTTTCAGAGGGGGTTTTGATTTTTAAAAATTAATTTATATGAGTTCTTTAAAGATTATTAATACTACTTCTACCATTTGGTTCCTGGACTTATGTGGTCTATCACTGTTTATTTATTAATATTTATTGTAAATACTTTATCCTGAAGGATAGAATTATTTCCTCACGGGGTATTACCTCAAACTAGTACCTCAGTAGCACATATAAAAGACCATTCGTGGCTGGGTGTGGTGGCTCACCCCTCTAATCCCAACACTTTGGGAGGTCAAGGTGGGCAGATCACATGAGGTCAGGAGTTCAGGACCAGCCTGATCAACAAGGTGAAACCCCGTCTCTACTAAAAAAACCAAAAATTAGCTATGCCTGGTGGTGGGTGCCTGTAATCTCAGCTACTCAGCAGGCTGAGACTGGAGAATTGCTTGAAGCCAGGAGGCAGAGGTTGCAGTGAGCTGAGATGGTGCCACTGCACTCCAGCCTGGGCGACAAGAGTGAAACTCCATCTCAAAAAACAAAACAAAAAAAGATCATTCGACGGTTTTTGTCAAGCTGGCAGTTTCTGGATGCTGTCGTATGTGATAGACCAATAGATTCCTTGTAATCTATTATTAATAGATTAATAGATAGACCAATAGTCTTCTGTCTGTTGTTGTACCTTCTTTGCTGTGAAGTAGGTCTTTTAGTTTTATGTGATATTGTGCAGAACTCAGTGTCAGTGGTTCAAATTCACTGCAGATCATCAAAAATGTTGCTGGCTGAGGCTCTGTGGGCAGCAAAGGAAAATGTGATCTTAGAATATGTGCCAATTTCAATCAAGAGGAATTGTTTCCAGAATGGAAGGGATTCAAGTGAGTCAGTTGCCACCACATTGGCCTCCTCAAGGTATGCTGCCATGCATGTCAAGGGTTCACTCCTGATGTCTGTTGCTGGCAGGTGGGATATTCAACAGTGGTGAGTGGGAGTCCATACTATTGGGTCTGTGTATAGCTACTATCCCTGACATCAGGGCTACCATATTCATTTGTTTAATTTGCCAGTAATGACTGGCCAATAACAGAGTTGACTGATACCAGTTGGATGTGTAATTCTAATGTGTTGTTCAGTTCTTCTTTAAAGATGGATCTATTTTAGGACATATAAATGAGAGACACAAAAATCTTCATACTATATGCCCACTCCCAAGTGACCATCCACATGCCTCTTTCACAGGCCTCCTTGTCCTAATCTTCCAAACTTTATCCTCCAGGTCCTTGACCAATCTGCCCAGATATTCACTATTGCCCATGAGTTTGTCTGCATTTTAGCCCTGGCTGGTAGTGGTCTAGCCAGTTGTCCCAACATCCCTGAGGGTTCTATGTGAGTGATTACAGTAAACTACATTTACAAAAGTGATAAATGTGAGTCTTATTATGTATTCTATTCCCATCGACTCTATTTATGAACTCCACAAATCTTTTGGTGTTTTAAGTGCTACTGGCCATCAAAATTCTAAGGGACCAAGCTTCCTAGTGCCTATTTTTCCTAGCTTTATTTTTCTGAGAAGATGTATTAGAGGCCACCTCAATTCTTTCAAACATCTTGACAAAGCACAGGAAAGTTACTCCTTGATTTTGTCTATGCCTCTAAGCTACATTTTAAAGACCCTGATTTTATCTTGCCCCAAGGCTGTATTTTAATTTAATACTATTTTACTGTCTGGCAAGATTAGAGAGCTGACAAATTTTAAAAGGAGTTTTGCAAACAGCACATTTTAGGATCTATTTTTTTTTTTTCATTCTGTTTATTACTGCAACTGGATAGTTCTTTTCTTACCTAATCTCTCCCTTCTGGCACCTTATTTAATCCAACTGAATGGAATTAGATCACTCTTGCTGTACTCTGCCTAGAATCCACCTTGCCTAAGTTTGCAAATTAATTAAATTCTATGTCAATCTTCCAGATGATCACACCTGACAGTTTTTACGAATATCTTATGACTACAATTATACAGTTTACCATTTTCTAAGCTTCTTAAATCAGCTTCCTTATTACTCACCATCCAGTCCTAAAATTAATGACACACATTCTAATTTTTTGATTTATCAGCACTCTACTTCAAGTACCAATATTTGTAACAGACAACTTTTGTTGTATAACAATCACAAAAATCAATGACATACCAAAACAATAATTAATCTCTCAAGCATCTTACTTATTGTCGGGAGTACCTTTGCTTTTGTCAGTCAGATTCACTCAGGTGTCAGTGAACCTATGGAGTTTTGGGGCTCACCTGTGTAGCTCCACTTCAAACAAAGGTCTGTGGATCGGCCAAGTAGCTCTGTTAAATGAGTTTCACAATGTCTTGGACCAGCAAGCTAGTCAAGGCATGGTATTTTTATGGCAATCGCAAAGGTACAAGATAACGTGTCTAACCAAATGAGCATACTTCAGTCCCTATATGTTGAAAAAGTCTTTGCTTTTAACATCCCATTGGCCAATTCCATTGCACAAAGCAAGTAATCCCATTGTTCAAGTTTAGAATCTAAGGACAGGGATGTACATGCATTGTTTTGTGGGAGAAATTGTAAAATTACATGGAAGAAGGTGTTAATTGAGGAAAAAAGTAAAATCTGCTTCACTATCAAAGCACTTCAGTGAAAAAGGCAATGAATTTGGTTCATTTTATATTCAAAAATGCCCATAAGCATCCAGGATCTATCCAAGAGGCAACTGAGGTCAAAGTTTTGATGCTGTCGGAGTTAGGAAAATAGATTTGGGCAGCACTGGTATATAGCTATGTACTGATTTTGCAGAGCAAACATTTATGACAAGGGCAAAAGGAATAACATCTTTGATTAAATACAAAAGCAGGGAAGTAGATAGCAGAAAATTCATCAGAGGAGGCTAAGTATAAAATAAAGCACAAGAGGCTTGTATTGTAGGAACAGAAAAGAAAATCTAGAGGAGGAAAGAAGTAATAAAATGTGCAGAAAAAGTCAATAAAGCCAAAAGCTGGAAAAGCATCACTGCTTTTGGTAATTAAGGAGTCGTATCCCATGTTATAGACATATGAAGCAATTGCATAATTTGTACATGCTTTAATGATATCCAAATACAGATCATGTATCATATCTGACTTAAGGGCTGCCTGCCTTCAGAAAAATTTAATAAACATAAAACCTTGGCCATCATGTTCCTAGGGGCAAGTTAAATATTAAAATTCTTTGATATCTGCATCTAAGAAATTCTTACAACTAGATTCATATGGAAGGAGAGTAATCCAAATTACATAAACTGAAAGAAAAATTAGTCTGGAAATGCCTATTCAGTCTATCCCATTTACAATATAGGTAATAAAAATATAATGATAATAAAGCACATTAGGAAAAACAAATTCCCCAAGTCTCTCCTACCAGCTTTGACTCTATGTTCTAGGGAAAGTTGTCTAAATGAGAAAAAGAAAATGCAGTCCACCGGAAATTTTAAAAAATCATAAAAAAATGAACAAATGTATTTAGCTATTTGCATCCCTCAGAAGAATGCCCAATGATATAAGTTCAAATTCATACATAAAAGAGACATGGTGTTAGATTCTGTCCCATCAGGAATAGTTTGCTTTCTACTCAAATCCAGTATTTTCAGATAGATTAAGTACTGAAGAGAATGCTGTACATGGAATTTGCCTAGCTTTTAGCAAAGCTTTGTCTCCTTTTTTAAAAAATAGACATGGCAACAAACATAACGTGATGTGGCCACAAAGGTTGATTTTATGTGTACAGTTGTTATGGGTTGATTTATGTGCCTTCAAGAAAGATATGTTGAAGTTCTACTTTCCAGTGTCTCAAAATGTAACCTTATTTGGTTCTTAGTACATTTTCTGTTATTTATAACAAAATATCTGAAACTGGATAATTTACAAATAAAAAGAATTTATTTCTTACAGTTACGAAGGCTGAGAAGTTCAAGGTTAAGCATCTGGACCTGGTGAGAGCCTTCTTCCTCGTGGGGACTCTGTCCTGAGCCCTAAGGTGCTGTAGAGTATTACATAGTGAGGGGGCTGGGCATGCCAGCTCAGGTCTTTCTTACAAAGCCACCAGTCCCACTCTCATGATAACCAGTTTATCCATTAATTCATGAATGGATTAATCAACTCATGAAGGCAGAGCCCTCATAACCCAATAACCTCTTAACATCCCCACCCTCCACACTGCCACAGTGAGTATTAAGTTTCAGTATGAGTTTTGGAGGGGACAAATATTTAAATCAGCACATCTGGAGATAGGTTTGTTTCAAATGTAATTGGTTAAGATAAGGTGGAATAGGATGAACTCCTAAACCACTATGACTAGTATCCTTATAAGAAGATGGCCATATGAAGATGGAGACACAGGGAGAAAGCCATGTGAAGATAGTTTTGGAGTGACACATCTACCACCAAGGAACATCATGGTTTACTACCAAACCACCAGAATCCAGAAAGAGGCAAAGAAGGATTTCCCTACATGTTTCAGAGGGATCATAACCCTGCAAACATCTTGATTTCAGACTCATACTCTCCAGAAATAAGAAGAAATTTAATTTCTGTTGTTTTAAGCCGCCTAGTTTGTGTTACAGTAGCCCTGGGAAATTAATACAGCAGCAGGTCACAACCTGACTGAAGATAAACAATTTAAACATAATCTACATTATATATAAACAATTTGTTTATAAACTTAAAGATGCCCATTTCACAAAATGATAAGTAGCTGGACATACATATAAAAATTGAATTATCAAAGTCATTGATGAATATTAAAAGAGTGAGGATGTGGATTAGCAATTGGTTGATTATATATTACCAACAAAACACTCTCAATTAATTAGATGGCAATTTTTAATAAGAAAATGTGGTATATGGTAATGAAGATCAAGGGCTTTGAAGACAGTCATGTCTTAAAGATCCAGTTCCACCATTCACTAGCTATTTGACCTCAAGCAATTTACTTGATTCTCTTAAATCCAGTTTTCTCATCTGTAAAATGAAGAGTCTAATTCTATCTTTCCTATAGAGGTCACATGAAGACTAAAGCATCTGTTTTTTAAAGCATAATGCCAGAGTATAGTAAGAATTGATGCTGTTATGATTCTTACTTGGTAACTCGATACATGTTTGTATCATTTTAGAAATTTTCATTCCCCAATATTACAAATAAGCCTATTCTCCTTTAATTTTTTTCCCGGTCCTACCAGTTTCATACTATTCTCTCTTCCACCTCAGCTTCAAAGATGAAGTGGATCCTCTGGCTTGGGACTTGGCGGAGAAGTATGTGATATTGCGGGACGATGTATGATCTGCAGTCAGACAGATCTGGTCTCCCTCAACTGCTAGCTGAAAGACTTGGGCAATTTATTTAACCTCTCAAAGCATCTTCTGTTCTTCTATAGAATAAAATTAAAATCATATCCACCTTATTGAGACTATTAATTTCAAAACAGAACAAAAGTATGTTGCACGTAGGACAGGCTCAGAAGTTGGTAGGCAGGCCTCCCCAAACCCTCAATCAATTCAGTCACCAGGTTCACTTTATTGTCATTCTGATGGCTGCTAGTTTGTCAGGGCCTTGCCTCATGAAAGAATCACTTGATTGACTTCCTAAACTGGTTCCCTTGGCTTTGATCTTTCCACTGCGAATGGAGTGAACTTTGCAGTATTATTGTGCTTTATAAAAGAACATATAATCACCATTTAAAATATTATCTACTTTAAACCCTTCATTCTCACTTGCAAAAGCCTGTGCAATCTAGTTCCATCTCATTATGGTGGGCATTGTAATGCCTTGCCCAGATCTCCATCAAAGGACTTGTTGCCCCAGCTGCAAGAAGTGCTGATAGCAGATATCTTTCAATTGCCAGAGTCTTTAGAGATAGCCTCACATGTAGACCCAATTTTCCCAAGGTTATGCCCCTTCCCAGAGTGTTCCATATTCAATGACTCATCCATACAGGCAGAAAAATTGTGACCAACTTGGCCTGTAATTCTGAAAAGGCATTCCAGCTCCAGAGTTCTCCAGGGTGGGCTGAGGCCACCATCGGGGATGCATTCTCCACTTCTTCTGTCTACACCTGCTTTGTCTTCTCAGGTGTTGATCCCAAGGGCTGTCCCTAATGAGCACCTTGCTCAATAAACTCCATCTCAGTTTGCTTCCTGGAAAACTGAATCTGCAACACCCTCCTAAGCCAACTTTGTTTCCTATAAGTCACCACCTTAAATGGCATGCCTTTCTTCTCTCTTTAGCAAGCTAAGCACACTTGTCCAATCATTTATTTATGTATTCATTCATTTGCTTTTAAACATGCATAAAACATGCTTTCTTCCCTACAGGCTTCTTTTTCTATGGACTAAGAGAGAAAAACAAACATGCAAAAGAAATGTGAATAATACAAGAGAGTTTCTCCTCTAGATGTAGGTATGAAGGCCAAATGAACACAAATGAGGAACTAGAAATTACTACCGCAGTGCTGTTTTACACGTAACTCTGCAGACTTCTCTTCTTATAGAAATACTATTTGTGTGTTAATGACAAACTCAAGATTCACATTTTCTAGGGAGCTTCTCCTGGCATTGTCTTCTCACTTACATAGATTTTTACTGCCAATTGTAGAGATTGTTCTGGTTAGAATAACATTGCTTTTAATCCAAAATATGTGCCTGTAAGAGACAAAGTATAAAAGTACAGAGTTTCACCGAATTTATTGAAATGATAATATGCCAAAGTCAACCATTTTTCCAAATTCCTTAGTTAGCAGGCTGTGTAACTTTCTAGAATGTATAGAAATGGTAGTAAGAGATTTTAAGATAAAACAAGAAGATTTCCTTAGGACAAGGTTTGTTATTTGCCAAAGATAAAATAATGTTGACTTCTACATCTCTGCAGAAGTGTTCTCTGTCTCTTTCCGTATCTGCAGGGAAAAATGGGGTATTAAAAGCAGTTGAAAAAATAACAAAAGTTAATTTTGGTTTTACCTGCAAAATTTTTATTGACTGTTCCATTACCAAATTTTCCACCTGTGTCAAAGTGACATGATATCTTCTTAACCAGAATCGGTGAATAAATAAAAAGTCCAACAAATATGTAAAATAAACAACTTATGAATAAGTTAACAGAAGTGACCTGCAGTTTCTTTCCCATTGGAAGTCCCATTTTTTGCATATGTATACTGTGAACATGGCACATTATAAGATTTTGCCTCTGAATTTTTGGATTAAAAGAGTGAAAATTAGAAGTTGCCAAAATAAGAGCAGACAGGCAACTAACAAGCCACATCTCATGATTCTTTGGAACTGCTACCATATCTCAGTGAAAGCACAACATATACAGAAGTTCCACTTTGGACCTTTTCCCAAAGGTAATAATTATATATTGAAAGTTATTCTCTGCTATTATATTTATAGAACACCAGTGATAATTCTGCCAACAGTCATGTCTAAATCATCATTCCTGTATGAGGTTGCTCTAAAATTAATACTATACTCAACAACTGTTCCTGTGTTTTCTGGCAGTATCTCAACCATCTGAAGAGAAGACATTTAAGAAAATTACAGACATTCTGTTTCTGATGAGCACACTAATCAATTACCCTTCTCAAGACACTTAAATGTAACCTTAAATAAGTACAAATCCTTGTCTTTTTTATTATAGGTGCAGGTAGCACTAATAGCTTTGAAATATGAAATTACAGACTGTTCTACCACTATTAGATCACCATAAACTGCAAGAAAGGGCAGCCCTCTGCCATGCGTGTTTCCACGACAATCAGATTTTTACTGATTGTCCAAGATGTTTAACAAGACATTGATATTGTAACTCTTAGTTTGAGCCTTGCTGGATTCTGGAGTGAATGGAGAAGGAAGGCCTGAAGCAGCACAGTAGGATTTGGAATAAAGCAATGATGGGAGTGATAAACTTAAATGTAATTCTAACATTTAAATTCAAACGTGATCTTATACTAATCTCTTTAGCAGTTTACTGCTTACAGTTAAATTAACCTGGAAATTAGTAATTAAAGGCAACCACAGAAAGGTACATTTCTGTAGAACCTGAACAACTTGGCAGTGATCCAATACATTGAAGTCTCCTTTTTTTATATGCTTTCATCTGTCTTTTTTAGTGCAGTTGGATACACAGAGAAAAACACAGTATTGTTAAGAGCATCTTCCGATGGCAGGATTATAAACTGGGTGAAAATATTTAATTTGCTGGTGCTTAATTCCTGGGAACTTGAAGGCAGGCTGATGGAAGGAAATAGGAAAAACATAAGAAGACAAAGGAAATGTTATTTCTAAAGAGGCTTTGGTTCTTTCTTGTGTTTTTTTAAGGTCCAGAGTCTGGGACACTATGTCTCATTCTTTGGTTGACCTTTCTTTTTCCTTTAGTGACAAAATAAGCAAAATCTGCAGGGCATGCTCTACAGAATTGGAATAAAGAATGTGAGAAATAGGAGCTGAAACCTATAAATAATCCCCAAACTATAAATATCTCCCCCAAGATTTGTCATCTTAAAAAACGAACACAAAGTTTATTTAAGTTTATAAATCCTTGATACTTGGCACCTCTTTATAGTGAAAAATTCTACAAAACACTAAGTGTAGCCTAAGTTCTTCCTGTGATTCCTATAATAAAACATAAGGTTCTTTGAGTTAGGATACTATATATGATATAGTTTTACCCATTTAGAATATATGGGTAAGTATTTATATGCGTTTGTCTGTGACAGAGAGGTCAAAAGAGAGGAGAGGCTGGTGCAGTGGCTCATGCCTGTAATCCCAGCTCTTTGGGAGGCCAAGGTGAGTGGATCACTTGAGGTCAGGAGTTTGAGAACAGCCTGGCTAACATGGTGAAACCCCACTACTACTAAAAGTACAAAAAATTAAGCAGGCATAGTGGCATGCACCTGTCATCCCAGCTATTCAGGAGGCTGAGGCAGGAGAATCCCTTGAACCCCGGAGGCAGAGGCTGCAGTGAGGCAGAGGCTGCAGTGAGCTGAGATGGTGCCACTGCACTCAAGCCTGGGCGACCCAGAGCGAGACTCTGAATTTAAAAAAAAAAAAAAAAAGTTTAAATCCCAGGCCTGCCAGTTAAATTCCTTTAACTGTCAAAAGCTTATTTTCTTAGCTGGAAAATATAGATAATGGTTCCCCTCTCATTGGATTCTTATCAATCAGATAAGATAGAATGTTTAATGAAGTGTAAAATATAAAATAATCCTTCAATATCTAGCTAGTGATTACTATTGCTATTGTTGCTTTTTGTGTTACTCCAATTTGCTTTACTGTAAAGGAATATGTTAGGCTAGGTAATTTATAAAGAAAAGAAGTTTAATTGGCTCACGGTACTGCAGGCTGTGCACACATCATAGTGCCGGCATCTGCTTCTGGTGAGGGCGTCAGGAAACTTCCAATTATGGTGGAAGGTGAAGGGGGGTCAGAGTGTCACAGGGCAAAAGAGGGAGCTAGAAAGAGATGGAGCAAGAGAGATAATGAAGAGGTCCCAGGCTCTTTTTAAATAACCAGTTCTCATATGAATTCCAGAGCGAGAACTCCCATTACCATGAAAAGGACAGCAAGCCATTCATGAGGGATCCATCCCCAGGACCCAAACACCTCCTACTAGGCGCACTTTCAACGTTGGCGGTCACATTTCAACATGAGATGTGGAGAGAACAAACATCCAAACTATATCAGTTTATATTTCATCATCCAGTACATATTATTTTCTAATTATTTCACATTTATTGACTAATATAGCGTGTATGTGCCAGACACATTCAAAGTATATTACAAAGTTAAACACATTTAATACAATAACTCTATATGACTGATACTATTATTATTCCCATTTTACAGGTGAGAACACTAAGACACAGAGAAACTAAATAACTTATTCAAGGCCACACAGTACATGATGGGCAGAACCAGGATTCAAACCTAGATAATTAGGTTTCAGAGTCTACCTTCTCCTCCACAACATAATGATACCTCTCACACCATAAGTATCTTCTCTCTCCTACTAACTTTCAGGTTTGTTGAAAACAAACTCCTTATTTGAAATCATCTTTCAAATCTCCTTCGGCTTCTAACATAGTCCTAAGAACAAGGCAGGTACTTTCTAAGCGTGTATTAATTGATTGATAGAAATGGATCTATTTCCTGTGGCCAGACTACAGTTATCATGTTTCAATTTTAAAGAAAAAAAAAAAAACATCTATTCATAGAGCTTACATTTTAAAACATAAAAATTCAATGCTTTGCTAGACAGTTGTTGTATGTTGACATAGCCTGTATATACATTATTCTATTTGGTTGTGGTTGTCATGTTTTTATGGTAAATACCAAGTGTTATAGGAATGTTTTGTATTTGACAGCTTTGGAAATTATATTATATTAGTGAAATTGCCAAATTTTCTTAACATGACTGAGTAGACCTGGGGCAAGAAACCTCTAATTCATCAGGCTAACCACTAAGACACTAAGTTATGAGTAGCCAAGATTTTACTAACAGAGAAAAGGCAAATTAGTAGTGTCCAACTGTGTGATTCCTATGATGTGTAGCTTTTGTACCTCTTTGTCTAAATAAATATTTAGTAGCAGGTACATGCCATCATTTAGGTTCTATCTAATGCTAGCAGCTGACCTAGTATTTTCCCTGTGACAGTTACTAAATTCTTAATTGATTTTGCTGAATGTCAGGTAAAATTCCATTGAAATTGGGGTCTGAAAAAGCATAGGATCAACATAAAGGAAGACATTGAGACCTAAAAATAGAAACCAAAAACGTATTCTCTGCTATTCAATGACTAAATAAAGTATCTACCTGTATAGCATCACACTGGTTACTTGAGAAGGATCTTCACACACAACTAATCTATTTTCCATTGCATACATTAGATTTTCTGGCATTCCCCAATGTGGGACATTAGTCATGGGCCTATCCACATTTTTTTATCCTCTTCCATTTCATCTTTGCCTATATTAGCACCCTACATCACATGCACATTTATCTGTTCTTTCTTGTTACTAGCCTTGGATGCTACTCCATGGGTATTGGGATATTGTTTCTAGCCTCTTTAGTCTTTGTCTACTCAAAGTATCGTTTTTGCAGTAACTTCAGTTTAAATGCATTTGCCCAGCAGCACTCAGCTGTGATCCAAAGCTTCAACATGAAGTTGAGAGCACTCTCTAGAGCTATAAAACTAATGCCTTGCCTCATGCCTTTCTATATCCTACTCAATATCTCCAAACGCATTGGAAATTTACAGCTTACTTTGCTATCATACTCGTTGCGTACACTAATTGTTTCACTTTAAGAAGAAAAGGTAAAGCATATTTGGGAAGAAATAAGATACAAGCATGGACAAGTGTTCCCATAAGAAGATATTCTGTCTGGGCATCTGACTGAATCTACACATATGATGGTTTTTAAAGGTAGTAGAGGAATGTTTGAGTGACTATTTGTTAAACTCAAGATTGGGCAATTTTCTAAAATATAAAACCAAGTAAAATCTCATTAAGGAAAACATTTTAGTTGTATAACATCACAAACAAATAATAAAAAGATACATTGCAAATAGAGAAAAACATTTTTAGTATATCAGGCAGATTAGTGCAAGAAATCTTCCAAGGTGAATAGAAAATGTTAACTTTTAAAAAGAGGGGAGAAAGATAGGTAAAGGGGGATAAAAATGCACAGGAGATCATTAGGAAGTCACTTTAAAATAGAATCATTAAAATGAATGAGAAATACCGAACTTCATTAGCAATCCAATAAATTCAAATCAAATTAAATGAGATTTTTTTTTTCAAAAATTAGGTTGGCAAATAAAATACTGATAACAAAAATAAAAAAGAATAATAAAAATGATAATACATCAGTGTCAGTGACAACATTTTGTAGGGCGATTTGGCAATAAGTATCACAATTTTTAATGTGCAGATACATTGACCTACAAATGTCACTTCTGAAAATTTAACTGAAGGAAATAATTAGACATACTGAAAGTGATAAATGTGCAAGGAGATACACAGCTAAATTGTTCATAGTAGCACAAGATAGTGTTAGCCTAATGCTCATGAACAGTATTTAGCCACATACTGTAGATCAATACAATTTTAAAAATATTCAGAAGAAAAAATAATACATGTAGCTTTCTTCTAAATGTATTAAAATCATATTATATGAAAAAAAAAGAAACCCTAAAACATGTACTCTATGATTGCATCTTTGTTTTAAAAGGTAGAGAGGAAGGAAAGAAGGAAGGAAAGGACAGAGGCAGGGAAGGAAGCAGAGGAGTGAGGGAGAGAAAGAGGAAAAAGGGAAACTGGAAAGATATTAAACAAATATATTAAAATGGTAATTCTTGGATTATATATATTTATAACTTTCTTCTTTAAAGTCTCTAATACACTTATATTTTAGAAAATTATTGTCAATAATTACTGGGGAACAAAAATAGTTAACAGTGGCCCTGCCAAAATATCACTGACCTCAAAATAACTGCAACAAAATATAGCACAAAAATGGGCTGGGCGCGGACGCTCACACCTGTAATTCCAACACTTTGGGAGGCTGAGGTGGGTGGATCTTTTGAGGCCAGGAGTTTGAGACCAGTCTGCCCCACATCATAAAACCCCATCTGTACTAAAAATACAAAAATTAGCTGGACATAGTGGTGGGTTCCTGTAATCCCAGCTACTCCGGAGGCTGAAGCAGGAGAATTGCTTGAACCCAGGAGTCAGAGGTTGCACTGAGCCAAGATCGCACCACTGCACTCCAGTCTCGGTGACAAGGTGAGACTCCTCCGTATTAAAAATATATATGTGTATATGTGTGTGTGTATGTATATATATTTATACATATTTTATACATATATATTTTATACATATATGTGTATATTTTATACATATATGTGTATATTCTGTCAGGGTTGAAAGAGGATAAGAAGCTGCAGAAGAGAAGTGTGAAGTTGTTAATAGCAGAGACTGGTTCATGAGGTTTAAGGAAATAAGCCATCTCCAGAACATAAAAGTGCAAGGTGAAGAAGCAAGTGCTGATAGAGAAGCTTCAGTGAGTTATCCAGAAGATCCAGCTAAGATCATTGATGAAGGTGGTTACACTAACCAACAGATTTTCAATGTATACAGAACAACCTTCTATTGGAAGAAGATGCCATCTAGGACTTTTATAGCAAGAGAGGAAATGTCAGTGCCTAGCTTCAAAGCTGCAAAGAACAGGCGGAATCTCTTGTCAGGTGCCAAAGCAGTTGACGACTTTAAGTTGAAGCCAATGCTCATTTGCCATTCCAAAATCCTTGGGGCCCTTAAGAATTATGCAAAATCTATTCTGATTATGCTCTATAAATGGAATAACAAAGCCTGGATGACAGCACATCTGTTTACAGCGTGGTATACTGAATATTTTAAGCCTACTCTTGAGAACTTCCATTCAGAACAAAAGATTCTTTTCAAACTATCAGTGCTCATTGACAATGTACTTGGTGACTCAAGAGCTCTGATGGAGATGTACAAAGAAATGAATGCTGTTCTCATGCTGGTAACACAGTATCTATTCTGCAACCCATGTATCAAGGAGTCATTTTGACTCTGAAGTCTTATTTTTTAAGGAATATATTTTGTAGGGCTATAGCTGCCATAGGTAGTTTCCTCTGATGGATTGGTGCAATATACACTGAAAATCTTATAGAAAGAATTCACCATTCTAGATGCCATTAAGAACACTCATGATCCATGGGAGAAAATAAAAATATCACTACTAATGAAGGCTTGAAAGATATTTATTCCAACCCTCACATGTAACTGAGAGTTCAAGACTTCAGTGGACGAAGAAAATGCAGATATGGCAGAAATAGCAAGAGAATTAGAATTAGAAGTGGAGCCTGAAGATGTGATTGAATTGCTGCAATGTCATGATAAAACATTAAGGGATGAGCAGTTTCTTCTTATAGATGAACAAAGTGGTTTCTTGAGATTGAACTCCTATGAAGATGCTAAGAACATTGTTAAAATGACAAAAAGGACTTAGAATACTGCATGCTATAGAGAAATTTTTTGTCAAGGAAGAGTCAATCAATGCAGCAAACTTCATTTTGTCTTGTTTTAAGACATTTTCATGACCATTCTAATCTTCAGCAACCATCACTCTGATGAGTCAGCAGCCATCAACACTGGGGCAATTCCCTCCACCAGCAAAAAGATTATGATTCACTGAAGGGTCAGATGATCATTAGCATTTTTTAGCAACAAAGTATTTTTGAATTAAGGCACATATATTGTGTTTTAGATATAATGCACACTTAATAGACTACAATATACTGGAAACATAACTTTTGTATACACTAGGAAGCCAAAAATTTTATGTGACTTGCTTATTGGGACATTTGTTTTATTGCAGTGGTCTGGAACCAAACCTGTAATATCTGTGAGGTATGCTTTATATCTGTTCTAGTACACAAAACTAGCTAACTCTGGGAAGGAAACAGGTGATCAGAAAGACTGACCTTTTAAACCTTTTTATGCAGTATGTCCTCTGTGTCTTCCTACGTGTGTTACTGATTTGTCATATACTGAAGAAATATTTCATAACAGAACATTTTAAATTACTATAGAATATTCAATTCTATAATGCCAAGCAATAAGGTAAAAATACAGATCTTTCATGATATGGTCAAATTCCTATCTCTATACTTATTAACATATAATAGATATAATCAAATGGCTTTTAAAATTCAAAAGAGAAGTAAGACAATCTAATACATTGGTGTTATTATAACTTTAGATATTTATATGCCTTATGCTAAAACGGCACTAAAGTTAAAGATAAAACTATTTTGTGTCCTAGTATAGAGTAATTGTCAGTACTTAAGTGATAATAATAGTAGTTATAATATCTAACATTTGTTAAAGTTGCCAAAGGACTGTAATGTGCATTATTCTCTCATTTGAGCCTCATAACAGTCCTATAAATTATAGATGAATATAATACAACTTTAATGGAAATTATCCCCAATCCCCATACTCCAAAAACAAAAGCGTTAGACACAGATATAATGTTGCATTTAAAAACACATTGTAAATATAAACGGAAACACAGATTTAGAAAATACATTTATCTTAAACTTTATCTCATTGATGGTTTAGAAAGATAAAGTGTACCATATTAACATATCCTATGTACAAGAGCAAATTGTTTATCTATATATAAAACTCTTGCTTGGAATTATTACCAGGTATAAATTAAATCGTTTGCTCGATGTGCAGTGAATTTATACTAACTAGGGTTAAAAAAAATCCCTTGTTTGTTGCAGCAGTGGGTAAAGCTGCCACAAGCCACACTTGTCACCTGCAATGCCACACACGTAGGACTCATAAGACACAATAATAACACAAATTTATTTTTGTCTTCCATTGACTCTGTAAACCCCTTCAGTGGAGCTTAATGTTTGTTTTTCTTCCCTGGATGAAATCCCAATCAGAGTCTGTAACTTTTCCTGTCACTATCTGATTTAACTGAGGTCTCCAGCCATATTAGTCGCTCCAATGGATCCAAGATATCCATTCCAGTAACTGTTATGTTCAGGAAAACTAATCATCAAAACTCAAAACTTCATTACAATTTGATGTTCTTTTCTTCATTTTCTTTGTCTTACCAAAGGCAGAAAGACTTCAGAGAAAAAGGGGTGAGAGGCTACCTGGCACGTCTCCTTCTCCTTCTCCTTCTCCTTCTCCTCCTTCCTTCTCCTCCTCCATGCTTGGAGCAGGGAGAAGAAGAAAAGGGTGGGCAGAGTCTCATTTTTGTGCTCCTTGTGAGAAGATGGTGAACTGTCCACAGGCTATATCTCCCACTTCCCAGGAAAAAAAAAGCCTTTAGACTAGTCTCTCCTGCCCTCCCATCATACTTCCTATCACTTCAAGGGACCATTGGAAGGGCTCTTTTTTGACAAGTTTTATTTTAGGTTCAGGGGATACATGTGCAGGTTTGTTACATGCATATATTGCATGATGCTGAGGTTTGGGGGACAAGTGATCTGGTCACCCAGGTACTGAGCATAATACCCAAAAGTTAGTTTTGCAATTCTCAACCTCTCCTCCCCTCCTCCCTCTATTACTCCCAAGTGTCTATTGTTCCCATCTTTATGTCCATGTGTATTCAGTGTTTAGCTCCCACTTATAAATGAGAACAGGTAGTATTTGGTTTTCTGTTCCTGCATTAATTCACTTAGGATAGTGACCTCTATCTGTATCTGTGTTTCTCCAAACAACATGGCCTTGTTCTTTTTTTGAACTTTTTATGAACTTTAATACTACATAGTATTCCATGACGTATATGTACCATATTTTCTTTATCCAGTCTACCTTTGATGGGCACCTAGATTGATTCCATGTCTTTGCTATTGTGAATAGTGTTGCAATGAACATACAAATGTATATGTCTTTTGGTAGAATGGCTTATTTTCCTTTGGGTATGTACCCAGTAATGAGATCACTGAGTCAAGAGGTAGCTCTATTTCAGGTTTTTTGAGAAATCTCTAAACTGCTTTCCACAGTGACTGAACTAATTTACTTTCCTACCAACAGTGTATAAGCAACCCTTTTCTCTAAAACCTTGCCAGCATCTGTTGTTTTTTGACTTTTTAAACTGTCAGCTTCAACACTAAGCAGGATAAGCAGAGGGTGAGTGTGGTTGAAGGTGGAAAGTGTGTCAACAAAGTAAGTGGTTCCCTAAATGCAGAAACCAAATGAGACTAATTTGAGAAAATCATTTTCACACACCACTACACCCAAACCAGCATCTCTGCTTGAACTCTGAAAGCTTTCTTAAAAATTTAGTATCTAATTTCATTTTAATTGTACTGCTTCTCAGGTACCCATTATGTTACTTTTACCTTGGTTATCATTACATATATATGTATATATATTTAGATACACCTTATGCATATCACATATATGTATTAAAGATATGTGGCATCTTTAAATGAGTTTTTTAAAAGTAATTTTAGTGTTAATGTCATAATTTTTGAGTTAAAGTAAGTTGACATTGTCACTTCACATTTAAATGTTTGTAAAATTTGTTGTTTCAAATAAAAGAAATTCAACCTTTATAAATGCTGATAAAACTAAATAGGGATGCATAAGGTAATGCTTACTTCCTGCACCCCTGGAAACCACCTAACTCTATGTTATCTAATCAGTAAATCCACTATCCACCTGCTACAATCAAAATCTGTTTTTGAATTTCAGACATATCTTTTCCAATTCCTTGAAGGGAAGAATGTAAATGAGGAGCTTATCATTCACTTTACACCTTAGGGGAAAAAAATGTACATTTCTATTACAACTTGGGCATCACAGAACAAGAATAAACATCTGAATTTAGGGTTTCTACATCCTAGTAGACAAGATTTTCCAGCTGACATTTGTCTGACAACCAGTGGGAAATGATTTCCTTATTATTCTCTATTTATCTCTGTTGGCAAATGGTGTGGCAATATCAGCATCCTAGGTAGTTTATCTGTCACAGAAACCAAATGGTTTTAAGACCTAGGTTTCATGATTTGGTTACGAATGAGTGGTAAGGAATTATTTAATCCCAGTTTGGAAAACTCATCATGTGTTTATCTATCTTTGCACTCATAAAGAAGATTTGACAAATTCCTGCATTCTACAAAATATGTACTGTGTGTCTACTCCATTCAAGCTCAATTTTAGGTACTCAGGATAAAAATATAAGGGGAATATTGGTGCCCACCTTCAGGACTTTGTAGAATGGAGACAGGCATGCTAACCAAATGCTATGTGTTGTTGCTGTAATAAAGTTACATTCCAGATGCAGAAAGAACTTAAGGCAGGTTGCTGACAGTTACCTGGGAGAATCCAAGATGTATTTAAGGAGCAGAAGAGCCTGGAGCTAAGACTGACAGAATGAATAGGCACTTGGGTGACAGTCAGCAGTAGGCATGACAGATGAAAGGAATATTAGGTGTGAAAACATGAAGAAGTCTGACAGGTTCTGGCAACACTAAGTAATTCAGAAAGAGAAAATGGGATGTAGAATCAGGTAAGGTATAACATTTATGTAAGTTTCTTACTAAGAAGAATCTAGTATATTATGCAAAAAAACTTTGGATTTTTGTTCTCTGATTGAAATAATTAAATTTTCAACTTGTAATTGACAACATATATGTGTTGAATTACTCTGAAAATGACCTTGAGGATGGATTAGAGAAAAGTAAGGATAAAGGAAGAAAGATAACTAAAGAGAGTCATAGCAGAATCCAAGAGAGAAGAACGAGGAAAGAGAATTAGGGCAGGTCAGTGAGGATGGAGAGGAGGAGACCAGGAAGAGAGATGTTTGAGGCAGTGAGGTCATGTTGAGTTAATGACGGTAGATGGTCACCAAGAGGAGAAATCTAGAATGAAGCTCTTGTGTTTCTAGACTGGACTGATGAGAGAATAATGTTAACAAGATAAGGATATAAATGGGAAGTTTGTTTTGTTTGATTTCATTTGGGGTAAGAGTTTGAGAAAAAGAAAGTTCTCTTTAGGTTACAATGAATTCAAAGTTCCTTTTTGGATTTCCATGTTGTGGAATAACAATATGTTAAAATCTATATTTTTCTGTTTTACACGGTTAGATTTTCATGAAATCACTATAAATGATCCAATGCAGTTGATATCTCATTTTTTTTATTTTTATTTTTTTTTTGAGACGGAGTCTGGCTCTATGGCCCAGGCTGGAGTGCAGTGGCGCGATCTCGGCTCACTGCAAGCTCCGCCTCCCGGGTTCACGCCATTCTCCTGCCTCGGTCTCCCGAGTAGCTGGGACTACAGGCACCCGCCACCACGCCGGGCTAATTTTTTGTATTTTTTAGTAGAGACGGGGGTTTCACTGTGTTAGCCAGGATGGTCTTGATCTCCTGACCTCGTGATCCGCCCGCCTCGGCCTCCCATAGTGCTGGGATTACAGGCGTGAGCCACCGCGCCTGGCTGATATCTCATTTTTAACATTTAAATCACTGATATCAGAATAATTAAGCCAAAAGCTCTGTTGGGATTTCACAGTTTAAAGAAAATATAAAGTAGTGGTTCTCCAGGCCTTGAACAAAACTATTTGTTAATGCCAGGTCACCTTTTTTAGTATCATTGGCAAAGGAATTCCCTCACAGTTGTTTTTGAATATGGCTTGTGTAATGCACCCAGTCACACTTTCCAGTGGAGTTGAGAGCAGGAAGACTGAGAAGATTCAGTGATAATAAGGGTGTTACCACCACCAGCTGAATTACAGCAGGGTCCACAGGAAGCTGACACAGCCCCTGGAGTGTAGTAAGATAAATAACATTGCACTTACCAAAATGCATCTTGAGCAGACTATTGGATACGAGTGGAAAGAAGATGTTGATAAATCATGTAGGGTCAAGGTAGAGGTTAATGAGAATCTCACAGGCCATTATCGTATAACGTATGTTTGCTAAATCATCTTCTAAAAAAGGTGGGTCCTACCACATTCAAGATCTTTCTGGAAAGGGGCATTTAATTTCTGAGTCGGAACTAACTTGCTAGTTATAACATAAGAAAGAGTTGACTCTTCCTCCATGATCCTCTTTCTCTGCCTTAGTCTCATTCTCAGTCACAGTCTTCCACAAAAATTGTCAAAGTTTTTCTTGTTTGGGAAGATGCCAACTTACTTGGCCTGCTTGACACTCAATCATTAGTGTTCTCAGAGTGCACAGGCATTTAGTCCAGTGAGTCCAAAGCTATAAATTTAAAATGCACTTATTTTATAAAACGGCTTGATAGACTGAAAGTTTTTGTTTTTCTTTCCATATGTTTTTCACTTCTACCATTTGTCATTATCTATGGTGTGCTTGCCTGTGATAGAAAGACCTCTTTTAGGGTCAGCATGTTTTATATTGGTGTGTTTACCTCCGATATCCCAACTTGAACAGGTTTATGATTATGAAAAAGAGGCAATATGCTGGAGATATTAGTACATAAATCATTGTCAGGAAACCAATCCTGTGTTTCAAAGCAGCAAAAAGCTTTTAAAGTATTAATATAGATCTAGCCTAAAGAGAGGGCAGAATTTTTTCTTTTGTCCAACTGGATATTTTGTAAGATGTGGCCTCTTTTTAAGGGTGAAGAAATTCAATTGATTAAGTATTTCTGTAAATAGATTCATGCAACAGAAACTGATTAAAGAAAAGCTGTCAAAAGTGAAGTTTTTTTTCTCTAATTATCTGTCATTTCATACATCATTTTAAAATTTCAGACTTGGAAATGTAAATTGTTCTTTTAGAACTAGGCACTTAACCAAAACAACAACTAAAGCATATTTCAAAAATAGCACACACGGAACAATCATTCTAACTCCTGTTAAGAATTTAGAAGAGGATTAAAGATCTATTGTTTAGGTTGGTCGAATTTGAACATATACATTATGCTGAGACATTTACATGGTGTACATTTTTAAACATTACTCAAAAAGTCTTCATTAAAATGTTTCTATCCAGCCTATTATATTGTCCCTTGGATTATGCAGCAAGTTTGCTGGGTGACACACCGAAAATCATCCTAACAGCAATACTGAGCAAAACAATTTAGGTCATAATTGTTTACCTCATTGTTAAGATGTTTCTACATATTCTTCCTAAGTAGGACAAGCTCAGAAGAGAATCGAGTGAACAAAAGAAAAAGTCATTTTAAATGGCTAGCTAAATTAATTTCAATGGTTAAAAATCACTAAAATTTGAGACTTGGTTTGAGACGTTGTTCTGTTATTGGTTGGTTGTGTCGACTTCAAACAAGTTTTAAACCCTCCTCAGTTTTTCGCAAACATAAACAAATGGAAAACAAAATTATTTCTAAGCACCCTCTGTATTCTGTGGTTCAACAACTCTATGATAAAAATCAGTTTAAATAATAAATTATCGTTCTTTTTATTTCCAAATGTCATACATTTTGAGACAACTCCTCAAATTTTCTTAGTATAAGAATATAAATAAAATTAACTTTCTCTCATAAGACAAAAATTCTCTTTTCTTTAATGAACAGTCAGTCTACATGATGAAGGCAATAAACCAACAGTCAAATTCACCTTATCTGATTAGACACTGTGGTAATTTCTGTGGAAAGCAAGCAGAGGAAGGAAACTCACATCAAAGAAGGCAGTGGAAAAAGTAGAAACAGAAATATTCATTAAAAATATTTCTTGTCCAGAAGAAATAATGCCACAGAATGGTTAACAGATTATGAAAATAGAAAAGGGTTTGAATTATGGTCCATCCCTTAAACCTCAGTATCCTAATCTACACAATGCAGATAAAAACGGAAACCAACACTGAAGTTGCTTTAAGGATTAAATGAAGGAATTCCTTAAAGGGCTTAGCACAGTGCCAAGCAAGTGCTCAGTATCTGGAATGGGTCTCAAGCATAGATTTTAGTCTTGCCAGAAACCTCAGGGATACTTGAGAAATCAACTTTCAGTTTACTAGCCTTACAGAGCATGCTGAACATGAACAATGGTAATTTTGTAACATTCCCTTGCTAGTGGTGACCAGAGAGATATTTAGCAGCATCTCCAGAGATACCCTAAAGCAAGATGACCGCCAGAGGATGGAAGAGAGCAATTTCTTTCATCAGATTCCTCACCAGAATGGGTGATAATATCAAGTAATGTAAGTCCTCATGGAGAGTTGTGCAAGAAATAAGAAAGTTGTGCCTTCATCTGGAATCATGGCGCAGCCATATTTGGAAATGCAGGATGTATATACTTTGTCATTAATATTATTTTATTCTTTACCTTTTCATCACTCATATTTTCTTTCCATTTTTCCAGCCAGAAGAAAAAACATCAGATTTTGTGTTTCCTCTTAGTAACCTTTATTTACTTTGGTCAAAGGTCACCTGCCAACCCCAACTTTTTATAGAAAGTCTCATAAGGTATCTTAAGTAGTGAATCTGAAAATGGTTAGGTCAGTCTGCGAGAGAGTACAGAGGGCAAATCAGAGGTGGCCTTAACAAAATATCACTTTCAAGAAGCAGGATTTTCCTGTATTTGCTTTCCTTTAGGCTCAACTGCTCAGATTCCTCTTATCTCCTCTTCAATGATATGTTCCCTGCAAACCCACAAAACACGCAACACAATTTGTTTATACTCACTCACTTACAAGTGCGAGCTCCACTATCTTATTGGCTGGAGACAAGTAACAATCCCTGCTGAATCACATTACTTTAAATAACTCTCCTAAATCTATGTTAAACAGTAGCCTGTTGCTTTGTTGTTCATGGTGTCTGTTTCTTTAATAAAGATAATGCCTTTCTTTTTAGCCAAATATCGTCTTTTGCAGAAAATTCAAATGCCCTGAAATATAATTATTTTTGTTATTAACTTAATAGCAAAAGCAAAACAATATCCAAAAAACCCTTAATTTAAATATAATGAACTTTTTAACATTAACCTAATTTTGAGGTACTGAAACTTTTAAGTATTTCCTTGTTATTTAATTAAGCTTTTCTTAGTGCTAGCAGAGTAAGAATGATAGGCAATTGTCTAAACCTCTAAATGTAACACTTTTAAAAACAACTCTAAGTTGTGCTCAGTTTGTTATTGCTTTTTAAAGCAGCACTAGAGTAAATATACTTAATATGTGTTTGTTGAATGACTCTTGCCTAAATCCATATCAAAACCACATAAATCATGGAGTGGAAAGTAGATTTGTCTATACTGTTTTGTCTGGAGTGATTTTCTGTAATGATTTAACTTTAATGACAATTGTTGATTTTCCTCTTCATTTTTCCTCTAGTCTTCTTTTCACGCCCTCCTCCATTGCTGTTGTGTCTTTTGGTGAGTGGCAGGAGCTCTTGTTACAAAATTAAAACTTTCTGGACCATCGCATGTGTAGTAAGTATAATAATAGTATAAAGCTAATTAAATTATTGTGAAATTAAATGAAACAATCAGCTTTGAGTAATCACAACATCAACAAAGATTCATGACAATATGTGTAGGTGTATTCAGATGCTGCTGTTTAGAAAGGCACCTCACTTATAAACCTGAGCAATGAACTAACTGATACTCTCCCAGATTTGTTTCTACCTTTTCAAAGTTGCAGAAGATACAAAACAATCAACCATGTATGCCATGAAAATATTTAACAGTAACATATTGAAGTGGAAGAGTCCAGGAGACCATAAAGCTAACATTTCTAATCCAGAGAGTCCACAAAGAAACATTTGAACACTGTGATAATTTTATAAAGAAATAGTAACACTATGCAGTTGTCACACATTAAGAGAGAGGAAGCAATTCTCCCACTGTTTATTGTCTGTCATTTCTGTTACACGTTCACGGTGGTTTTGCCTTGTGAATTTGTAGTGACAGCATTCCCCCGATCTGATGTTGGGGAAGAGAAGAGGAGAATATGTGGTTAATGAGTCACTAAGAACCAGAGAAATTAAGTAGAATAAGAGATCTCAGAGAGATGTCAGAATCATTAAACCCAGTGTGACTGTAGACTCCTGTCTGCCTTGAGATGTAGCATAGCAAGGAGTCTTAGACTTCAAAACAGGAACCAAGAAGGCTGACTCTGACCATTGAAAGAGGTTTTCTAATATGGATGAGGATGATTGATAAGGAGCAATGTTATTCATATTCAAGGTTGTTTCTAGCCAGATGCTAGAGTAAAGGAAAATGCTGAATGTCACTGAAGTTTTTGACCAACCTCAGCAATAAAAATGACAGCATGAAGGTAAAGCTATAGAAATTCAGATGTACAAAGATCTCCAATGTGGAAGAGGAGTGAAGAAGTAGCTCCATTATAGTGTTGGGCTAAGTAGTTCAAAAAATATTTTTGAAGACGTAGAAAAAACTTTCTTTATAGGATTAGAAATAAGAGGGTGACATATCAGTTTAGTATAATTCAATAAGAGAGGGGAATACTAGGAGATCTTCAACCCCTACTAGTTTAAGGAGGCATTCTCAGATCCAGCAGCAGTATCTGCCAAAGTTTGTGTTGGCTTTTCAAGCCCAGAACCAAGCCACAACATAGATAAACCTTGAAAACACTATACTGAGTGAAAGTGGCTGGTCAAAAAACACCACTTATTTCATTCTATGAATATAAAATATCAAGACTAGGTAAATCCAATGATTGCCTCAGTCTGTGGGTTAGGGGAAAATGGGGAGTGACTGCTAGTGGGTATGGGGTTTTGTTTGGAATTATGAAAATATTCTGAAATTAGGTAGTGATGATGGCTGTTCAACTCTGTGAATATACAAAAAATAAATTGTACACTTTAAATGGGTGAATTACATAATATGGAAATTTTATCTCAGTGAAACCGTTATACAAAAGCAACAGGAAAAGAGTATTACCCACAATCCTAGAAGAGATCTGAGAATTACACTGATTGGAGTGTTGACTGCAAGCATAATCCCTGTAGTAGGAAAATGGCATACATGGATTGGAAAAGCCTAAATAGTGCAACTCAACTTATAAGACTATATATGGGATCAGTTTCTAAAGTACTACAAGGATCTCCAAGTGTAATTCAAGAGTTTTAGAAAAGAGGCAGTAGAGAAAAAGAATGTTCTAGTGGCATACACAGGTGTCCATCAAATATAGTAACCATCTTTTTTTTTTTTTTTCACGGAAGAAAGCAGGGATTATTTCACTTCTTGGTAAGGAGAAAGAATATCACATGCTTTTTTGAAGCCTCTCAAAAACTTAGTCACATAATTTTTTGTACTTTCCACTTTTTGTTAGAAGCTGAGAAAATAAAGAGGCTGAATAATTTGAGCAATCCAGAGCCTATAGAGAACAGAGCCTAGATTAAAATCTGGGCCTTTCAGCACTAAACCGTGTGGTTTTTCTGTATATTATGCTGTCTGACTATGGCAGGATTCGACTAATTTAACATACTTAGAGTTCTAGCTTTCTTCGAAGCCAACATCCCTCTGGAAATGACGGCACAATAGAGAGAAACACTCTACTTTGATGTTCTTATTTAGTTGATTTAGCAAAATGAACATAGCTTGAAGAAGATGGCTTTAATTATTTTTTTCTCTGCCTATGTTATATTAGAACCTATATTATACTTGTGTAACGCAAGAGCACTACACTTCTGTTGTAAGTCAGATTTGGCACAGTCACTCTGAAAATGGGCAGTACTGACTTAAGGTGAACAAAAGAACACTCTATGGCCAAGCAATTCTACTCCTGGTCAAACAAACAACAGAAATGCATGCACGTGTTCACCAGATCACATTTATAAGAATATCCCTCATAGAACTCTTGGTGATAGCGAAAAAAAAAAAAACTTGGAAATGATCCATAGGAAATATATTTGTTATGCTCAATTAGTGAAATACTACAGAGCAATTCCCCCCAAAATCTGCATACATTGCAACATCGATAAATCTTTAAAAAAACACTATTGAGAAAAAAAAAAGGTATGAATGGTCTTCAACAAGTTCATGGAAAACGTGTATTTTGAAAAAAAAGTACAAATTTTGAAACTTTTGCAACAAAATAAACTTGTACTAACTTGCTGTAACATGTCTAAACTGGATCCAGTTTGAGGCACTAAGAAGAATATTAGACATCAGTTTGAAAGAGAAGCATGAATTCTACCAAAGTTGAAACAAAAATAAACATCACATTAATGAAGCTTGGGTGGAAGGATGGTGAAATCTTTTATGCCTCACAAAAAGTTTATAGGGACAATGCCCCCCAAAGAAATTAGCAGTTTACAAAATGGGTAAGATCTTTGAATATGGAGCAAGATGATGTGGAAGATAAAGCCTACAGTGGCAGACCATCCACATGAATTCTTGAGGAGAAAAATCATATCGCTTGTGCCTGGATTGAACACGACTGACAATTAACAATGTAAACAATAACCAATGCCATAGACATCTCACTTGGCTCAGTGTGCACATTTCTGACTGGAAAATGAAGGTCGAGCAAACCTTTTATTCAATGAGTGTCAAAACCATTGTGTTCAGATCAGCTGCAGGCAAAAGTAGAGCTTGCAATGGAAATTTTAAAGATAAGGGATCAAGATCCTGAAGCTTTTCTTCAAAGTCTTGTAACAGCATGAGATGAAACGTGGCTTTACCTGTAAGATTCTGAAGACGAAGCACAACCTAAGCAATGGCTGCCAAGAGGTGGGAGTGGCCCAGTCGAAGCAATAGCAGACCCATCAGGGGCAAAGGTGACAGCAGCAGTGTTCTGGGATGCTCAGGCGTTTTACTGCTGACTTTCTGGAAGACCAAAGAATGATAACATCTGCTTATGATGAGAGAGTTTTGAGAAAGCTAGCCAAAGCTGCAGCAGGAACATGTCCAGGAAAGCTTCTCCAGAGAGTCCTTCCCCAGCTCTACAATGCTCCTGCTCACTTCTCTCAGCAACAAGGGCAGTTTTGTGAGTGCCAATGGGAAATCATGAGGCATCCACTTTATCGTCCTGATTTGGCTTCTTCTGACTACTTTTTGTTTTACAATCTGAAAAAAAATATTTTAAGGGCACTCATTTTTCTTTAGTTAAGAATGCTAAAAAGACTTCATTAACATGATTAAACTCCCAAGATCTCTAGTTTTTTGTTGTTGTTGTTGTTTTTGTTTTTTATCTCTAGGTGGAGTCCTGCTCTGTCACCCAGGCTGGAGTGCAGTGCTACAATCTCTGGTCACTGCAACCTCCGCCTCCCGGGTTCAAGCAATTCTCCTGCCTCAGCCTCCTGAGTAGCTGGGATTACAGGCATGCACAACCACGCATGGCTAATTTTTGCATTTTTAGTAGAGACAGGGGTTTCACCATGTTGGCCAGACTGGTCTCGAACTCCTGACCTTGTAATCTGCGCACCTTGGGCTCCCAAAGCGCTGGGATGACTGGCATGAGCCACTGCACTGGGCCGATTTCCAGTTTTTTAGTGATGCACTAAATGGCTGGTACCGGTACTTCCAAAAGTGTCTTGAACTTGATGAAATTTATCTGGGGATATAAAGTTGTATTTTTTTTTTTCTTTTAATTCCCTATTTCCACAAACTTTTAAAGTTCCCTTGTATAATTCTATACATACAGTATGACACAATATGATTTCATTTATAGAGTTTGAAACCAGAAAAACTAATATTGTAGAACAACTAATCTAATTACCAATCTACTATCCTAAAAACTAATCTAATATCAGGATATTGGTTACCCTCAGGTGCATACGAAGTATAGTACTTGAAAGTAAAAATGAGAGCGACTTCTCAGATACCAGCAATGCTCTGTTTCTTATATGGCTGCTGGTCTCAAGAATATGTTTGCTCAATAAAAAATTGAACAAGCTATACACTTATGATTTTTGTCTTTTTATGTATATATACATATACATATTCAAATGTACATAATATGTGAGTTCCTTCAGGAGAGTTATCCTGAATTCCTAGCTTTCTGCCAACAATGTCGTATATGAAATTTGCACGTGAGAGAGCCTCTCTCTTACACAGTGAAGCAGGTGCTGGGAGAAATCCTGTACTATAATAATTTATGTGTTTGTTTATTTCAACCTAGCATCTATGCACAATAACATGCCATGGCACTGTACACAAATGACACATTGCCCCAGGATATATACCTAAGGACACCTGACATCATCTGAGAGGTCATTTGGCACTACAAAGATGCAATAAATACAGTAAAATAAACAAATGTGTGCTTGTGATAGTAGTCCAGGAAGTATTCACGGGCAGGTGGCACTGAGAAGGTAACATTTCCCAACAGCCAACAGTGTGGAGCACTTGGACCACAGTTTTCTTGGCAAGAGGACACAGTAAATGCCAAACCCCTAGGGTGAGAAGGAGCATGAAATCTATGAAAAATAGAACAAGGTCTGTTTGTTAGCTACAGTGGTGGCACAGAGACATGACAGAGATGGTCAGACAGGCAGGCAGTAGTCAGGTAATTCATGTCAATGCAGGTAAGAAAAATGAATTTTAGTGCAACTCTGAGGTCACTGGAAGGTTAAAGAAGGTCAGTGACATGATCTGACGCCCATTTTTAAAAGTTTACTCTGTCGGCTACATGGAAAACGGATTGTAGGGAAGTGAAGTAGAAGTAGAAAACCTCATACAAGGCTACTGCTGTAGGCCCAAGGAGAGGGAAGGCCAGCTTAGAGGTGACAGGATGCACTGAAAGTATGTGGAGGAGTGATTCACATAGAAGAATCAAATGTTTGAGGGCTTGAGCAAATCAAAGGATGGTAGTTCCACTTAGAAAATTTTGGAAGATCAAAATCAATGGAAAGGATGTGTATGTAGCATTTAGCACTAAGTGTGGAAATGTGTAGTTAATGTCAGATTTTGTTATTGTTATCACTATTGTATTGTCTGTATCGATAGACCGTAAAATTGTTAAAATAAAATATGATCTGTACACTTGACAGTGGTAACTGTAGAAAGTCTCTTGCAAGGTTCCTCAACATCAGCTTTTATACTTGAAGGAAATTCTGAAAGGAGTTTCCATTTTAGGGGTGATACTGCTAAAAATTTAGAAATGTAAATGATTTCTCTCAAGGCCAACTTTATTCCCAAAGCCAGAGTGTCCTGAAACCTACTCTTATGAGTATGAAATCTTTTTAAAACTGCTCTATAGTGAAGCTGAAATATTATTTATAACCAAAATTGGCAGTAGTCACTTGCACCATCTCAGATAAACGGTGCAGCTCATATGAGTTGGAAATAGATCTCTATTTCACAAATGCTAAAACTTCTTCCATTTCTTCTGTGCTGCTAAATGGTAGAAGCTGAAGTGGATAATCTATCTATAGTTAAGCAGAGTACATCAGTGAGTCATTTTTAATGACAGGTAGAATCAGAAGGAGTAAAGAACCACACTTCTTTGTACGTTAGAGCAAATTGAATTGAGTTTTCAAGAAGCTTTAAATTTTTATAAAGGCTTATGAATGTGAGATCGCAGACAGAATCTCAGGATCATGAGACAGAAAAAGGGTTGAGTGGTTCAGCCATGTAAATATCACTTACCACCAGCATCATCAGAAACTAATTATGTAGCAAAGACCACAGACACAAACGCTTTGCATGAAACTTGTTTTAATTTGCTTTTTGTGGAAAAGAATATAATGAAAAAATTGGTTTTGTTAACAGGGAGCAGAGGGAGCTAAGTAAGAGGAGGTAGCAGATTACTTAGAGGATAAGTAATAAAATGTAATTTGAAATACACATGCACACATATAATTAATTAAAATTCAGCAGTAACTGTATTATTTACTATTTATATCTACAAAAGATTACATTTTTCAGGAAAGACAATTTTATCCTTAGCATTATTTATGATTGCTAACACATGGTGATTATTAAAAATACCAATTTTGAGTTAGTTTTATTATTGTTTTTAAGTGATGTAATGACAATGCCTGCACTGGCAGTGGACCATATGCACCTTCTAACCCTGGGTAAGCCACTGTGAGAAAATAATTTGGAGACAAATGGGTTGGTAAAAATATTATACACACACATACATAC
The DNA here is from genome assembly GCF_008728515.1 of Papio anubis. Classification (NCBI taxonomy): domain Eukaryota; kingdom Metazoa; phylum Chordata; class Mammalia; order Primates; family Cercopithecidae; genus Papio; species Papio anubis. The sequence continues at coordinate 22,847,795 of NC_044994.1, forward strand.
ATATATATCACAGAGCAGTGACCTCAGCAAACATCTGTGTCACAGCGAGAATGTATTAGATGTAAAATACTAAACTGTATCATAAGATCAATAATTCCTAAGAGCTGAAAAAACACAAGCCAGCAAATACAAACATTTTCTTTATAAGGGTAAATTTTACCATTTATACAGAATAATTTGACTTTCAAAATGAAAGTAATACTGCACACAGTATTCAGAAGTAAAAGGCTTAACTTCTATAGCCAATATCAGACTTCATATTAAGATAGTCATTTCCCATGATGTTAATATGAAATGAGTGTAATAAAATTTTTCATTGTGCATTATGGAAATTCATGTGAAAATAGACAGAAGATACCTTACAGATACAAAAACTCAAGTTCTCATAAAGTTGTAAATCTCATTTTTTAATAAAGAATAATGATATATCTAAGTACAAACTTCTTAAACTTCAAACTGTTCTTTTACATTTATTTTGTAATCATGTAAAGATATACACAAAAATGTCATGAGTTAAAATGCAGAATTTGCTGAAGTTTTAGCTTTAATGTAATTTGTCTCTGTAAAGTGACTCTTTTCTTTATGTGAGCAAAAATTTCAGTCAATTTATTACACAAGCAGAAAACCTTCAGGAAGTTTCTTTCCTCGTGTGGACAACAAGTTTTCCCTATAAGGGCTTTCAATAGTTTTTCTGCATAGTTCTTTACATTCTCTTCATAATTTGAGGAAGGTGAAAAACAGAACCTAGAAATCTGAATTTATACAATGAAGAAAAAAATAATTGAGAGAGGTTGAGATATCTTTATGCCATTGCACAGGTGAGAAATATTTGATTTAAACCGCAGTTTGGCCCATGACAAATAAGTGTCAAACTGGATTCACATTGTGAATTTATTACATTTCTCTGATGTAAAAGAAATCATTTAGTTTCTAAATGATTTGTTGTAGCCCTTTTAGATTTTAGACATTCTGAACCTACCACTCTGTTGGATTTGGTTTCCTACTAGCCTGCTTACGGTGAATAAAATTCACTTCACCACATGTACCCAGTGAAAGATTAGGAACCCTGCCTCCCTTCAGCTTTCAGCTCCAGCTAACCAGTAGATGTATCCTCCAATTCATTATATGAATCCTAATGAATTGACTTTGCCCTATGATCTTGGTAATATTAACTTACCATTCAATGTTAAAGTTTCTTCAATAATTGTGTGTCCTTGAACATATTATTTCAAGTCATTGAGTCTTAAAGTACTCATTGGTAAATGAGGTCAGGAAGTAGACTTATTCATGTGCTATTCTATGTGTGAGCAATGAAATAAATCATTGCCGTATTTGATAAATCAGTCATTCAGAAGGAACTAGAAAGCAATATATTGATTATTCGTATATGAATTCATTTATTCATTAGAATATGATTCAAAGCTCCACGCAAACAGGAGACTAGTTTTTCTTCCTCTTCATCTCCAGTACAAGAAACAGTGTCTGGCAAGTATGCTTCTATCTGAAAGACACAAAGATACATTAAAAAATGCAATAAAATAAGGCAGCATCCTACCTTTAAGAATGTCACTAATTCATAAGCACTCTAACTGCATTACAGTGAAAGAAGCTTTGGGGAAAAAATATCTCAGAAAGTCAGAGTTTCTCCTTCCATTCTGAAACCTACTTAATATATGACCTTTGGCATCATTTAGCGTCTAGGGGTCTAAGTTTATTCATCTGAAAATGGAATAATGTGAATTACATGAGAATAATGTATTGACTTAACCCATGTATAACAGAAAGCCTAAGTAAGTAATCAAGGCTTAAATAAGATGAGTATTTTTTCCTTCAAGTAATGAGAATTCTATGGTCAGCAATTTAGGGCAGGCCTAACAGTTCCTTGATACCATCAGGGGCCCAAGTTCCTCCTGTTCCTCTGCTCAAGTATCCTTAGCATGTTCTTCTTACTGTGTGGTTGCCGGTAACAGCTGGAGCTCCAGTATCCAAACCATATTCCAGGAAGAAAGATGGGAAGAAGAAAAGGTCAAAGGATTATTCTGGTTGAGTTGGTTTCCTGTAACAAGTTACGCACATTGTATACTTTCTCTTAGATCTCAATGGGTAGAACTATATCACATGTTTACAAGGGATGTATGTTTTCCAAGGTGGTCACTTTTATATATTCAACAAAATCAGAGCTCTATTTGTAAAGAGGTATGGAGAAATAAACATTGAGTAAGAAACTAGATGTTTTAGTCACAAGTGCAATCCACTTACTTATATAACTAAATATTTGTTGCATGGGCATTTAAAGTTAAGTATTTTACAGTGGTTGAGATGGACAGAAATGGGAATTCATCAAGAAATAAATTTCTGCTTCGAATGCCTTGATAAAAAGATAATAAAATAATACTTATAAACCTTGTTCCGTCAGCCTGGCCTATATTAGAAGTCTAATAAAAAACTTGGTGCAGAAGTCAGAGGGCTAACCTGTATTCCAGGGATGGAAATGATGACTTTACCTTGTAATTGGTGAAGCAGGGCAGAAATCACTACAGCCATCTGGGAAAACAATTTTGTACATTTCTTAAGGCCATTGGTGCTATTGTGATAGGCTAAGTAGTAAAATAACTGCCCTATGCTTATCTTCCTTACCATATGTTTAACTATGCTTATCTTCCTTACCATAGTTAAAATTCTTTAAAGTAGCGGCTCACTGCAAGGCAGTACACTTATATTTTACTAATTTTAAACTTTTCACATACATTTTTTCAAGAGTAGTTGCCCCATGAAAAGCACTAAATGTTCTATCATTTGCTACACTGGTATAATACACCATGTGACCCAATTCTGTATATTTCAAATGGGGCCTCTTGTTTACAACAGGTAATTTTTTCTAAGTTACCTCCTGTTTAAAAATTAGGATAATACTGTCTACCTTATTAATAACAAAGTTTCTGTATTGGATGAAATAACAGATATTAAAGGTCTTCACAAGCTGCAAATACTATACAAATAAGAGTTGTTGCTATTGTTATACTTTGCTTTGTCTCTCATTTTGGACCTGCTCTATCAACATTACTCTTTATTGCAAGAAAATTATTTGCTAAAACTTTGTGGCACTTCAAAACAACATGCCATCTTTTTATGGCATGGCAACTCTTTGTAACTCAAATAAAAGTAAAAAAGATTAAATAAAGAAATAATTTTATTTCCTCCTGAAAATTCTCCCCAATGTGCCTTTTTACTTATTACCCTCACATCTCACTGCACTAACCAATCTGAATTTCAAAGTATACTTGACATTATTTATTCATTTCTATAATTTATATTCTTTGCTTTTTATATGTAGCCTTACTCAAATAATTTATTTACAGGAAATTCAGTTATTAGTTGTAATGAAGGGAAACAGTACATTGATAATCTAAAAGTGTGTTAAGGGCAGTTTATATTTGGTTTTCGAATGAACTTTTTTTCAGAGGATTTGCTTTCCTAATTATAATTTTTTCTTGCTAGACTTAAGCTTTATTTGCATTCCTTGGGCAGAAGAGGAGGAGATACTAAGGAGCATTCTGAGTACAGAGAGAAGATAGTCTGGATATAAACAAAACTCTATCATGGAGAAGTCACACAACTAAAAAATACACTGATAATCAAGAGTTGAATGCATAATACACTTGCTTTTGATCATTCCATTTCTCTTTAATATTATAAAGTCTTTTCATAGAGGGACTAGTGGCATACAAATTCTATAAATACTAAATTGAAATGTACTATACAGAGCCCTTAGGGTGAATACCATCAATAACTCTTAGTGGCAAGAATATAGTTACCAAAGTCTGATGCTGACTCAAAAGCTAACAAATTGATGTGATTTTACTGTGCCTTCTATCCTGTCTTTCTGATACAAATGTGTGTCTGTATGTGTCTCTGCAGAACGGGAGAGAGGAAGAGAAGATGGATGAAATAGCAATAAAGTATTGAATGGAAATTGAAAGAAAATGATATGCCAACTGATTTTATTTTATACCAAAATTCACAGTAGCATAAACAAAGGTTTCATGGGAGAAAAACAATAAGATACATATATCAACTTATATTTCATAAACATTAAGTGATTTTGGAGTTTACCTCAATAAATATAATTGAACACTTACTGCTTTTATTTAATTTAAAGCAAGATATACACTAGCTGTCTCTTAGCCAGGCTCATTTATAAACTATTAATGATTTAATTTGCACTTTCATCAAGAAAAGAAAAAAATAGTTATTGCATAGGTCTCTTTTTCTTCAGACACTGAGTCATTATTTAATTAAGTACTATTTATAGTTTTACATACCACATTTGCATTTTTATCTAGGCACTGCATTTGAGAAAACATATATTTAATTTATATCTCGTATTTTTTTTAATCTAGGCATATGCAGATCATTAGCTTTTTTATATTGCTATGTTTTCTGTAAATTCTTTAACTCACAGATAATGGCTTTACTTCCTTTTCTTTGAAAATAATGTGGTTAATAAATTAGAGACCAAGAGAAAACCAAAATATTCTGTACAGCATTGTAGTCACTTAGTTCACAGAGTCCACATATTTAAATAATTGCATTTTGACTATATACCATGTGTTGTTTCCAATTTTTTTTTTTTTACACGGACTTGATTTTCCCATTGCATGTATCCTTTTAAGAGCTATGTAAGTAATTTACCATGTTTCAAAAAACTCCACAAACACCTCATTAAAGCTAACATAAAAGAACATCATTAAAATGGAAGAAATTGATATAATATTTAAACTCAGGAGAATGTGATCATTATCTACAATTATATGAATAATTGTTTTCAGAAAACATAGGCAGAAACAGAAGTATAAAATTTCAACAATGAAAATTGATTTTGAGTGTTAGGGAAACCGTATGAAAGTCTTTAAACTGAGTCTGGTGGGGACTTGCGGAACTTTTATTTCTAGCTAAGGAATCGTAAACGCACTAATCAGCACTCTGTGTCTAGCTCAGGATTTCTAAATACACCAATCAGTACTCTGTCTAGCTCAGGGTTTGTAAACACACCAATCAGTACTCTGTGTCTAGCTCAAGGTTTGTAAATACACCAATTGGTACTCTGTATCTAGCTAACCTAGTGGGGACTTGGAGAACTTTTCTGTCTAGCACTGTGTGTCCAACTCAAAGATTGTAAACGCACCAAATCAGCCCTCTGTGTCCAGCTCAAGGATTGTAAACGCACCAATCAGCACTCAGTCAAAACAGACCAATCAGCTCTCTGTAAAATGGATGTGGGTGGGGTCAGATAAGGGAATAAAAGCAGGCTGTCCAAGTCAGTAAGGCCAACCCACTTGGGTCCCCTGCCACACTGTGGAAGCTTTGTTCTTTGTTGCTGCTCACTCTTTGGATCCACGCAGCTTTTATGAGCTGTAACACTCACTGCGACAGTCTGCAGCTTCACTCCTGAAGCCAGCAAGACCACAAACCCACCGGGAAGAATGAACGACTTCAGATGCGCTGCCTTTAAGAGCTGTAACACTCACCCGGAAGGTCTGCAGCTTCACTCCTGTCAGCGCGACCGCGAACCCACAAGAAGGACAGCTCCAGACACATCTGAATGCCTGAAGGTACAAATTCCGGACATACCATCTTTAAGAACTGTAACACTCACTGCGAGGGTCCAAGGCTTCATTCTTGAAGTCAGCGAGACCAAGAACCCATCAATTCCGGACACAAAAGTACTGAAATCATACCAAACACACTCTCGGACCACAGCACAATAAAACTAAAAGTCAACACAATGAAAATCGCTCAAAACCATACCATTATATGAAAATTAAACAACATGCTCCTGGATGAATTTTAGGTAAATAATGAAAAAAAAAAAAAAAAGCAGAAATCAAGAAGTTTTTTGAAAATAATGAGAAGAAGGATACAATGTATCAGAATCTCTTAAACACAGCTAAGGCAGTGTTAAGAGGGAAATTCAGCCAGGTGGGTTGGGGGCAGTTGTTCACACCTGTAATCCCAGCACTTTGGAAGGCCAAGGTGGGTGGATCACGAGGTCAGGAGATCAAGATCATCCTGGCTAACGTGGTGAAACCGCATCTCTACTGAAAATACAAAAAATTAGCTGAATGGGGTGGCACATGCCTGTAGTTCCAGCTACTTGGGAGGCTGAAGCAGGAGAGTCGCTTCAACCTGGGAGGGCGGAGCTTGCAGTGAGCCGAGATCGCACCACTGCACTCCACCCTGGGTGACAGTGCAAGACTGTTTCAAAAAAAAGGGGGGCGGGGAGGGAAATTCATAGCACTAAATGCCCATGTGGAAAAGTTGGATTTAAAATTAACAGCCTAGGGAGAAATATAACAACAATATTTAGAATGTATTATATTATACTGTTATAATACCTATTTTATGTAATTTCAGATTAATCACATATAAACACTGTATTATGTAGGATTGCACATATATATAAATAAAACCATATGTATGTGTGATAATACGTATACATATATGCATGTATATGTATATGTACATTGCAAGGGAATGGTTGACACACTATATTCCAAATTATGGTTATATAAAGAGAGAGGATGTAGGAAAAGGGGATAGGGGAGGAGAACATTCACAAATGTAAGTTACAGGTAGTGTTGCATTTTTATTGTGTATGTTAGGTCATGGGTTTACCTGTAGTATATATAATTAAAAAGCAAAAGCAAGCAAACATGAACCAAGATGAAAGTGCATCATGAGTCCAGGACAGGTTGGAATAAAATGCCAAACAAGAAATAATCTCCACCCATTAAATAATTAAATAAAAGAAATAGCATGAGACAAAAATTGTCACTTGGACTTACCATTTAACTGCTACTCATAATCTTTGAAAAGTTACAAAAGAAAAATAGCTATTGAATTTATGGAGGTGCTATGTGAACAGTTCTCATCAACATCAATTGCTCTTTTCCCCTCAGTATTGAGATGAGAAAAAGCATCCACAGAATAATTTTTAGGGCCTGAGACTCTGAATCTCTTTTCTATTACATATGGCAAAACACCTATCATCAGAATATATAGTTACTAATCTGCTTTTAATGGCTCAGGAGAAATAGGGCACTGTTTCTGGTCCCCGATGTAAGGAGCTTGAAAGTTACCACTCTGTTCGAACAATAACTAAAAAGCTGGACAAACTGAAAAATCAACAATTCTTCTTGGGTCCATAGGGGAAGCAAGGTCACAGGGCAAACCTTTGCCCTCAAAATTGGAGAGGTCACAGGTGAATATAAGGAATCACAGCTCGCCGGAGCAGAAATCTTAGTGCCTAGGTAGGAAAACCTGAGCTGGAATTGACAAATTGCTGGACAAATTGCTCAGTGTGGACAGATATGAGAGATTAAAAACTCCAGGGGATCCAGTGTTTGGAGGCATAGGGAGAGGGGCACACTTTCGTGAGTTTTGCCTCCAGGAGCTATCTAGGCTTGTAAATATCAGAAAAATCTCCTGCTCTGACAGCAGGGGGAAGGGGAGGAACCCTCTTGAAATGTATCAGAGAATTCTATTCTTAACAAGATCTGCCCTCGGGAGAAATTATTTAACCAGAGTGTATCCTATCTGGGTTTTATCAACTGACCTGTGGTAAAGAAAATACCCAACTGCAGTTCCTTCTAGCCTTCCATGAGAGAGAAGGGAAGAATCCAACTTCAGCCCACACTAGCCATTCTGTCCCATCTAAGGAGATGGGAGGGAAAGACAGAGGAGTAGGTGTGAAATTCACAGTCCGGGTCACAGGCCCCTTAAAAATCTGAGATCTAATCCATAGAACTATAGAATTCTTCCTCTCTGCTCACATGTTACCAGAAAATTACTAAAGGCCTATTCATACTAGGCCTATTTATTACTTTTACCCAGTAAATCATGTCTGGCTATGAAGAAAAGTTACAACATATACTAAAATAAAATTTGAATAGACAGAGCAAAGATCAAAACAAGACTCAGACATTGCAGAGATATTAGAATTATCAGATAGGATTTTAAAACAACAGTGATTAATATGCTAACAGCTCTAATGGAGAACAATAATGAAAAGATGCTTCATCCTCATGGAAAATTCATTATTGTCAAGATATTAGTTCTTTTCAACATCATGGATTCAATGTTATCTCAATCAAAACCCCGGCAAATTATTTTGTGAATGCTGACACACTGGTTCTCAAGTTTATGTGGAGAGAGGCAAAAGAGCCGAAATAAACCAGCACAAAATTGAAGGCGAAGAACAAAGATGGAGACTAACACTATCCAACTTCAAGACTTAACACAAAGTTAAACTAATCAAGGTGGAGTTCTTGGTGAAAGAATAGACAAGAATAGAAAAATAGATCAATGGAACAAAATAGAGATCTCAGAAAGAGGCCTACTTAAAATATAGTCAACTGATCTTTGACAAAGAAGAAAAAGCAATACAATGGAAAAGGGTAATATTTTCATTAAATAGTATCAGAAAAACAGAACTTCCAGATGAAAAAATGAAATAAAACTACCTCTTCAGAATTTAGCCAACGAAGTTGAAAACTTAAATACACACAAAAACCTACACACTGATGTTTGTAGCAGCTTTATTCAAAATTGACAAACTTGAAAGCAGCTAAGATGTCCTTCGGTAGGTGAATGGTTAAACTGTCATATATCCAGAGCTAAAAAAATGATTTCTCAAAAGAAAAGACATGAAGGAAACTTAAATGCATACTTTCAAGTGAAAAAAGCCAATCTGAAAAGTCTGTATACTCTATGATTCCAATTATATGCCATTTTGGAAAAGGCAAAAATATGGAAACAGTAAAAAGTTGGTGGTTGCTAAGGTTTGAGGAGAGAGGGATGATAGTTGGAGGCCATAGGATTTTAAAGGCAATGAAACTACTCTGTAAGCCACTACATGGTGGATGAATCTAATTATACATTATCAAACTCATAGAAAGTACAGCACCAAGAGTTAACCCTAATGTAAGCTATGGACTTTGAGAGATAATGATGTGTCAATGTAGGTTCACCAATTGTGAAAAATGTACCACTGTGGTGGGGATAGAGAATGTTGATAATGGGGAAGGCTATGCATGTGTGGTTGCAGAGTATATATGGAAACTCTGTACTTTCACTTAATTTTGCTATGAACCTAAAACTGTTCTTTAAGAAAAAGAACCCAAAGTCTATTAAAAATAAAACAAAAAGAAATAGAGTGGTCAAAATTCTTCAGTAAGTGTAGGAGTGATAATATGAGGAAAATAGCTTAATGGAAATATTTACTATAAAGTATCAGGAGATAAATAATTCAGGATGACACTGTTTATGAAAGTTCTCTCATTTTATTTTGCAAATTATCAAGTGGCATTATTTCAGGAACAGGATACATGTTGAACTATTGTCTCTATTAGTTCTACATCATCTAATGTTGTTCCTATCATCAGTCGTCCCTTTTGTATCACATTGGCCTTCTGGAATAACATAGAGAAGAAACACTGCTTTGTATTGCAGACTCTTTCCAGGGTTTGTTGATTCTATGATGGCAGCTATAATATTGTAAGAAGAATGCTATAGATTAACTCAGCCAAGATCGAAGGGTTATACTTTCAACCAAAATTTACATTAGCTAAACATACATCCATTTCCAATTGGTTTTTTATTACAACGATCATGTCCTTGAGTAATTTTGTATACTCTTTGTGTTTACAATTACTTTTTAATCCAGTTTACTTTATTTATTATTTATTTATTTATTTTTACATTTTGGTAAGAACACAACATTAGATATACCCTTTTAACAGATTGTTAAGTGTCTATTACAGTATTGTTATCTATAGGTACAATGTGACCCATCAGATCTTCTGAATTAATTCATCTTGCATAACTGAAATTCTATACACTTTGATTAACAACTTCCCATTTCCCCTCCCACAGTCCTAGGCAACCATCATTCTGTTGTTCACTTCTGCGAGTTTTACTATTCCAGATACATACATATATATGATGATGTGGGGAAAAGAAAGAGAGATCAGCCTGTTACTATGTCTATATAGAAAGAAGTAGACATGAGAGACTCCATTTTGTTCTGTATTTGAGATGCTGTTAATCTGTGACCCTACCCCCAACCTTGTCCTTGCAAGAGACATATGCTGCTAAAAGGTTTATGGAGATGTTTGCATATGCATATCAAGGCACAGCATTTTCCATTGAACTTATTCATGTCACAGAAATCTTTATCCATATGTCTTACTGCTAATTTTCTCCCTACAATGATCCTATTGTCCTGCCACTCCCTTATCTTTAAGATGGTAAAGATAATTATCAATAAATACTAAGGGAACTCAGAGACCGGTGCCGGTGTGGGTCCTCTGTATGCTGAGCGCCGGTCCCCTGGGCCCTCTTTTTCTTTCTATATACTTTGTCTCTGTGTCTCATTTCTTTTCTCAAGTCTCTAGTTCCACCTAACAAGGAACGCCCACAGGTGTGGCGGGGCAGGCCACCCCTTCATGATGATTAGTTCTGTTGCTTTCTCTCTCTCCTTTTTTTTTTTTTTTTTTTTGAGAGGGAGTCTTGCTCTGTCACCCAGGCTGCAGTGCAGTGGCGCAATCTGGGCTCATTACAACCTCTGACTGCCAGATTCAAGTGACTTTCCTACCTCAGCCTCGCTGAGTAGCTGGGATTACAGGCCACCACGCCTGGCTAGTTTTTGTATTTTTAATAGAGACAGGGTTTCACCATGTTGGCTACACTGGTCTCCAACTCCTGACTTCAAGTGATCCACCTGCCTCGACCTCCCAAAGTGCTGGGATTATAGGCATGAGCCACAGTGCCCAGTCAATACTCATATATAAGTAGAATCATGCAGTATTTTTCCTTCTTGACTAGCTTATTTATTTTTTAGCATAATAGCCTCTAGGTTTATTTGTGATGTTGCAGGTTGGAGGATTTCCTTCTTTTTTTTAAGGCCGAATGATACGTCATTGTATGCTTATACTACATTTTCTTTATTAACTTAGCTATCTATGGACATTTAGGTTGTTTCATACCTTGGCTATTGTGAATAATGGTGCAATGAACGTAGAAGTGGTGATTCAGAATCTCAATTTTAATTCTCTTGGATAAACATCCTAAAGTGAAATTGCTGAGTACTATTTTTAATTTTTTGAGCACTTCCATACTGTTTTCCATAGGCTGTACCAATTTACATCCCCACCAACAGCATACACGCGGTTTCTTTTATCCACATTCTCTCCAAAACTTACTGTCTCTTATTGTTTTCATAATAGCCATTTGACAGATGGAAAGTGATATATCATTGTGATTTTGATTTGCATTTCCCTGATGATTAGTGATGTTGAGCATCCTTTCCTATACCTGTTGGCTAAGTGTCTATCTATTTTGGGGAAATATTTATTCAACTCTTTAGTTCATTTTGTAATCAGGTTATTTTTGCTATTGAGTTTTAGGAGCTTCTTATGTATTTTTTATATTAACCACTGATCAGATATGTAGATTGCAAATATTTTCTCCAATTCTACTGGTTGCTTTTTGGCTCTATTAATTGTTTTCTTTTTATGAAACACTTTTAGTTTAATAAAATCCTACTTACTAATTTTTGTTTTTATTTCCTCTGCTTCAGTTGTCAGACCTGTGAAAAATTGCCAAGACCAAAGTTTTGGAGCATTTCCCTTATGTTTTCTTCTGTGAGTTTTACAGTGTCAGGTCAAATGTTTCCATCTTTAATCCATTCAGAGTTGACTTTTTTGTATGTGTAGGATCACAGTATCATTTCTTTGTATGTGAATATTCAGTTTTCCCAAAACCTTTGTTAAAGAGGCTGTCCTTTCCCCATTGTATATTCTTGGCATCACATTAAAAATAATTTGAACATATATGTGTGAATTTATTTTTGAGCTCTCTATTCTCTTCTATTGGTCAATGTATCTTTCTTTATGCCAGTACCATACAGTTTTAATTACTGTCAGTTTGTTAAAACATTTTAAATCAAAAACTGTGATGCCTCCAGCTTTGTTCTTTTTCAAGATTGTTGTGACTATTAAGGTTTTTTGTGGTTCCATATGAATTTTAGAACAGTTTTTCCTATTTCTGTAAGAAATGCTATTACAATTTTTATAGGAATTGCATTGCAACTGTAGATCACTTTGGGTAGCATGGACATTTTAACAATATTGAGTCTAACAATACACATGGAAAAAATACAGGATTTTTTCTACTTGTTTCTGTTTCTGTCTAATTTCTTTCATCATTGTTTTCTACTTTTCAGTGTGCGAATCTTTCTCTTCCTTAGTTAAGTTTATGCCTAAGTATCTTATTCTTTTTCATATTATTGTAAATGGGATTATTTTTTCTAATTTCCTTTTCTAACAGTATATTATTATTGTATAGAAACACTAGTTTTTATATTATATGTAGATACTATATCCTGCAACTATCCTGAATCCCCCCAAATTTCCTGAATTGTTTATTAGTCTTAGTATTTTGTGAAGTCTTTAGAGTTTTCTATATATAAAGTAATGTCATCTGCAAACAGGGACAATTTTACTTCTTCTTTTATTTGGATGCCTTTTTTTTTTTTTTTTCCTTTCCTGATTGCTTTGGCTAGGACTTCCAGTACTATGTTGAATCAAATGGTAGAGTGGGTTGTTGCCTTTTTCCTAATTTAGTAGAAAGTTTTCACTATGGAGTATGATGTTTGCTATGGGCTTTTAATATATGGCCTTTACTTAATGTAATTTCCTTCTATTACTAGTTTATTGAATATATTTATCATGAAAGGATGTTGAATTTTATCAAGATTGTTTGGAATCTAGTAAGATAATCATGTGTATTTATTTCTTTTTGTGGTTAATGTGGTGTATCACATTAATTGATTTTTACGTGTTGAATCACTCTTGCATCTCAGGGATAAATCTCACTTGGTCATAGTGTATGATCCTTTTAAAATTCTGTTGAATTCAGTTTGCTAATATTTTGTCAGGAATGTTTTTATCTATGTTCTAGAGGGATCTTAGTCTCTCTCTCTATATATATGTTTTATGGTATCTATGTCTAGCCTTGGTGTTAGGATAATCCTGGCTTCATAAAATGAGTTAGAAGTGTTTCCTCCTATTCTGTTTCCTCCTCTTCAATGTTTTGGAAGAGTTTGAGAAGAAATTGCGATTACTTTTTCTTCCTGTATTTGGTAAAATATACCAGTAAAGCCATCTAGTCCTGGACTTTTCTTGGTTGGGAGTTTATTGATTACTGATTCAAACTCCATACTAGTGATAGCTATGATCTGACCTTCTGTTTCTTATTGACTCAGTCTTGGTAAGTTGTGTGTTTCTAGGAATTTATTCATTTCCCTAAGTTATTCATTTTGCTCATATATAATTGCTTATAGTGATCTCCTATGAGCCTTTATATTTCTATGACATAAGTTTGAATGTTTCCTATTTTATTTCTTACTTCATTTGAGTCTTCACTTTTTTTCCCTTAGTTTAGCTAAAGGTTTGTCAATTTTATCTTTTCAAAAAGCAAACTCATTTCAATGATTTTTTTCTATTGTTTTTCTGTCATCTATTTTATTTATTTCTGCTCTAATCTTTATTATATTCTTCCTTCTGTTAATTTTTAGGCTCGTTTTTTTCTTCATTTTCTTATTCCGTGAGGTGTAATGTTAGTTTGTTTATTTGAAATTTCTTATTTATTAATGTAAGCATTTATCTCTATTAACTTCCCTCACAGAACTGCTTTTGCTATATCCCATAATTTTTAGTATATTTCATTTTTGTTTTTGCTTTTCTCAAAATATTTTGAAATTTCGCTTTTGATTTCTTTTATAATCCATTGATAATTCAAAAATGTATTGTTTTATATCCTCCTAGTTTTAAATTTTTCAGTTATTCTTCTGATATCGAGTTTTAGTTTTGTTCCACTGTAGTTAGAAAAGATACTTGTCATGATTTCAAACTTTTAAAATTTGTTAAGCGCTTTTTTGTCTCCTAACGTGATCTGGAGAATGTACTGTGAGCACTTGAATAATGTATATTCTGTTATTGAGTTTGTCCATATATTTGGACATTTGGTCTATTGTTCTATTCCAGTCCACTGGTCATATTGCTCATTTTCTGTCTGGTTGATATATCCATCATTAAAAGTGGACTATTGAAGTCTCCTACTGTTATTATATTGTTTATTTTTCCCTTAAGTTTTGCCAATATTTGCTTTATATATTTAGTGCTCTAATATTGGGTGTATATATGTTTATAATTGTTATTTCTTCCTGGTTGATCCTTTTATCACTGTATAACGTCCTTCTTTGTCTCTTTTGACAGTTATTACTTAAAACCTATTTTGTCTGATATAAATACAGCCACTCTATCTCTTTTTGCCATTTGTTTGAGATATCTTTGTTTGAAATTTTTATATTTACAGCCTATGTGCCCTTAAATATAAAATAAATCTCCTATAGGCAGCATTTAGTTGAATCTTGGCTTCTTTTTTGGTTTTTTCTTGGTTTGCTTGTTTGTTTTTCAAGTCACTCGTGTTTTGATTGGGGATTTAATTCATTGGAATTTAATGTAATGATTGATGGAGAAGGATTTACTATTGCCATTTTGTTAACTGTTTTTGTATCATACTTCTTTTGTTCTTCTGTTGAATCTCTTTGTGTCTCATATTTTGTATTAATACACCTTGATTTTTTTCTGTTTTTCCTTTGTGTAAACTTTCATTGGTATTTTCTTTGTGGTTAGTGGCTTACATAAAATATCTTATGATTATAACTGTCTATTTATAGCTGATAACAACTTAACTTCACTCTCATACAAAATGCTCTACACTTTTATATTCTTCCCCCACATTATATATTATCAATATCTCACAATTTATGTCTATTTGTATTGTGTACCTGTTAACAGGATTTTAAATATTATTATTTAAAATAGTTTCATCTTAATGTTTATACTATAATTAAAGTTATATTTCCAACACTATTACAGTAATATGGTATTCTGTATTCCTCTATATGTTTATCTTTGCCAGCCAAGGTTCATATTTCTTTATGCTATTGTGTTGCTGTGTAATATCTTTCCACTTTAACTTGGAAGAACTCCCATTAGAACTTTTTGTAAGGCAAACCTAGTGGTGATGAACTTCCGCAGCTATTATTCGTTGGGAAAATCTTTATCTCTTCTTCATTTGTACAAGTTTTTTGCTGGGCAAATTATTTTTAGTTGGTACTTCCTCTTCTCTCAACACTTTGCATGTATGTTCCCATACTCTTATGACTTGCAATGTTTCTGCTGCAAAATCTGCAGATTATATTACGAGGTTTCCCTTTATGTAACAAGTTGCTTTTATCTTTCTATTTTTAAAATTTATGACTTATGGCAATTTGATTATACTGTGTCTCAATATTAATTTTGGGGGGGCTTGTTTGGCATTCCATAGGCTTCATGGAACTGAATGTTTGTTTACTTGCCAGATTTGAGAAGTTTTCAGCCATTATATCTTTAAATAAGCTTTCTTCCCCTTACTCTCTCTCTTCTCTTTCTCTGACTTTCATAATATTTATATTTGATATGTTTTGGCTCTGTGTCCCTACCCAAATCTCATCTCAAATTATAATCCCCATGTGTCGAGAAAGGGACCTGTAATCCCCACCTGTCTGGTGAGAGAGGTGATTGGATCATGGGGATGGTTTTCCCCATGCTGTTCTCATGATAGTGAATGAGTTATCATGAGGTCTGATAGTTCTATAAGTGTTTGACAGTTCCTCCTTCACATACTCTTCTCTCTTACCTGCTGTCATGTAAGACATGCCTGCTTCCCCTTCTGCTATGATTGTAAGTTTCCTGAAACCTCTCCAGCCATGCAGAAGAGTGATTCAATTAAACATCTTTCCTTTATAAGTTACCCAGTCTCAGGTATTTCTTTATAGCCGTGTGAAAACAGACTGATACAATATTTGTCAGCTCGATGGTATTTTATACATTCCTCAAGCTCTCTTCAGCCCTTTCTATCCTTTTCTTTTTGTTCCTGTGACTGGATAATTTGTAATAACATGTCTTCAAGTTCACTGACATTTTCTTCTGCTTGATGTAGTCTGCTGTCAAACATCTCTAGTAATTCTTTTAGTTATTATACTATTCAACTCTATAATTTCTGTTTAGTACTTAAAAAAATATTTTCTTTAAATTGATATGCTCACTTCCTTGATGTATTGCTCTTCTGACCTCAGTGAGCATCTTTTTGAAAGTTACTTTTATTTTTCCATCGAATAAATTACATATTTCCATTTTATTGAGTTTGGTTTTTATAGATTTATCTTATTCCTTTATTTAAAATATGTATCTCAATTTCTTCTTTTTCTTTGACTCTCTGTGTTGGTGTCTATGCATTAGATTAAACAGCTACCTCTCCCAATCTTCAACAACTGGCCTTGTATAGAACTTTGTATAGATTTTTATCAGTTAGCCTGGCCAGTAATTCTGGGTGTCTCTCAAACTTTGTGTTCTTCTAGGCTACATCTTTGTTCTTACATCTTTGTTCTTAGCAGTTCCCAGAAGTCTAGAGAATACTACGCACCATCATTGCCTAGAGACATGTGAGAAGAAATCCAGTTTCTCAAGTAACAGCTGGAAAAGTTGGGGCACTAGATGTGTGGACCAATTCCTTTCATTCTCATGGAGAGGCTGAAAGATGGAGTTTATCACCTACTCGTTCTACACTAAGCCAGAGAGATGTATGGAGAGCTGTAGCAAATGCCCACACTCTCATAAAAAATGTATTATCTATTGAACCATTTATTTGCTCTCTGTAGACCACAGAGAACCAGAAAATGTTGGGCCCTGTCAATAATTAGAAACAGAAAAGTTAGTATCCAGTCCTTCAAGTAGCAGCCACAAAAATTAAGGGTTGGGAAGCTTAATGTGTACTCCAATTCTTTCCAGCGAGAAGCTGAAAGCTTGGTTTTATCACTGGAGTGAGCCAGGGAATGAGCTGTGGGAAGCACTACATATCCATTTTATTTATTTTTATTTATTTATTTTTTAATTATTATTATACTTTAAGTTCTGGGATACATGTGCAGAACATACACATTTGTTACATAGGTATACATGTGCCTTGGTGGTTTGCTGCACCCATCAACCTGTCATCTACATTAGGTATTTTCCTAATTCTAGCCCTCCCCTACCCCCCAGTCCCCACCAGGCTCCAGTGTGTGATGTTCCCCTCCCCATGTCCATGAGTTCTCTTTGTTTGACTCCCATTTATGAGTGAGAACATGCAGTGTTTGGTTTCCTGTTCCTCTGTTAGTTTGCTGAGAATGATGGTTTCTAGCTTAATACAAGTCCCTGCAAAGAACATGAAATCATCCTTTTTTATGGCTGCATAGTATTCCATGGTGTATATGTGACACGTTTTCTTTATCCAGTCTATCACTGATGGGCATTTGGGTTGGTTCCAAGTCTTTGCTATTGTGCACAGTCCTGCAATAAACATACATGTGCATGGTCTTTATAGTAAAATGATTTATAATCCTTTGGGGATATATCTAGTAATGGGATTGCTGGGTCAAATGTTATTTCTGCTTCTAGATCTTTGAGAAATTGCCACATTGCCTTCCACAATGGTTGAAGGAAGTACACTCCCATCACTCTTCAGTATCTGTTGTTTCCTGACTTTTTAATGATCGCCATTCTAACTGGCATGAGATGATATCTCATTGTGACTTTGATTTGCATTTCTCTAATGACCAGTGATGGTGAGCTTTTTTTTCATGTTTCTGGGCCACATGCATGTCTTCTGTTGAGAAGTGTCTGTTCATATCTTTCTCCCACTTTTTGATAGGGTTGTTTGATTTTTTTCTTGTAAATTTGTTTAAGTTCCTTGTAGGTTCTGGATATTAGCCCTTGGTCAGATGGATAGATTGCAAAAATTTTCTCCCATTCTGTAGGTTGCCTGTTCACTCTGATGATAGTTTCTTTTGCTATGCAAAAGCTCTTTAGCTTAATTAGATCACATTTGTTAATTTTGGCTTTTGCTGTCATTGCTTTTGGTGTTTTAGTCATGAAGTCTTTGCCCATGCCTATGTCCTGAAAGGTATTGCCTAGGTTTTCTTCTAGGGTTTTTATGATTTTAGGTCTTACATTTAAGTCTTTAATCCATCTTGAGTTAAATTTTGTGTAAGGAGTAAGGAAGGGGTCAAGTTTCAGTTTTCCACATATGGCTAGCCAGTTTTTCCAGCACCATTTATTAAATAGGGAATCCGTTCCTCATTGCTTGTTTTTGTCAGGTTTGTCAAAGATCAGATGGTTGTAGATGTGTGGTATTATTTCTGAGGCCTCTGTTCTGTTCCATTGGTCCATGTATCTGTTTTGGTACAAGTACCATGCTGTTATGGTTACTGTAGCCTTGTGGTATTGTTTAAAGTCAGGTATCGTGATGCCTCCAGCTTTGTTCTTTTTGCTTAGGATTGTCTGGGCTATACGGACTCTTTTTTGGTTCCATATGAAATGTAAAGTACTTTTTTTTTCTAATTCTGTGAAGAATGTCAATGGTTGTGTGATGGGGATAGCATTGAATCTGTAAGTTCCTTTGAACAGTATGGCCATTTTTACAATATTGATTCTTCCTATCCATGAACATGAATTTTTTTCCATTTGTTTGTGTCCTCTTTTACTTCCTTGAGCAGTGTTTTGTAGTTCTCTTTGAAGAGGTTCTTCACATCCCTTGTAAGTTGTATTCGTAAATATTTTACTCTCTTTGCAGCAATTGTGAATGGGAATTCACTCATGATTTGGCTTTCTGTTTGTCTATTATTGGTATATAGGAACGCTTGTGATTTTTGCACATTGATTTTATATCCTGAGACATTGCTGAAGTTGCTTATCAGCTTAAGGAGATTTGGGGCTGAGGCAATGGGGTTTTCTAAAGATACAATCATGCCATCTACAAACAGAGACTATTTGACTTCCTCTCTTCCTATTTGAATATGCCTTATTTCTTTCTCTTTCCTGATTGCCTTGACCAGAACTTCCAACACTATGTTGAATAGGAGTGGTGAGAGAGGACATCCTTGTCTTGTGTCAGTTTTCAAAGTGAATGCTTCTAGCTTTTGCCCTTTCAGTGTGATATTAGCTGTGGGTTTTTCATAAATAACTATTATTATTTTGAGATTTGTTCCATCAATACCAAATTTATTAAGAGTTTTTAGCACATAGGGCTGTTGAATTTTGTCAAAGGCCTTTTCTGCATCTATTGAGATAATCATGTGGTTTTTGTAATTGGTTTTGTTTATGTGATGGATTATGCTTATTGATTTACAGATGTTAAACCAGCCTTGCATCCCAAGGATGAAGCTGACTTGATCATGATGGATCAGCTTTTTGATGTGCTGCTGGATTTGTTTTGCCAATATTTTATTAAGGATTTTTGCATTGATATTCATCAGGGATATTGGCCTGAAATTTTCTATTTTTCTTGTGTTTCTGCCAGGTTTTGGTATCAGGATGATGCTGGCCTCATAAAAGGAGTTAGGGAGGAGTCCCTCTTTTTCTGTTGTTTGAAATAGTTTCAGAAGAAATGGTATCAGCTCCTTGTTGTACCTCTGGTAAAATTTGGCTGTGAATCCATCTGGTCCTTGGCTTTTTGGAGTTGGTAGGCTATTAATTACTGCCTCAATTTCAGACCTTGTTATTGGTCTATTCAGGGATTCGACTTCTTCCTGGTTTAGTCTTCAGAGGGTGTGTCCAGGAATTTATACATTTCTTCTAGATTTTCTAATTTATTTCCATAAAGGTGTTTATGATATTCTCTGATGGTAGTCTGTATTTCTGTGGGATCAGTGGAGATACCCCCTTTATCATTTTTTATTGTGTCTTTTTTATTCTTCCCTCTTTTCTTCTTTATTAGTCTGGCTAGTGGTCTATCTATTTTGTTAATCTTTTCAAAAAACTGGCTCCTGGATTCACTGATTTTTTTTTGAAGGCTTTTCGTGTTTCTATCTCCTTCAGTTCTGCTCTGATCTTAGTTATTTCTTGTCTTCTGCGAGCTTTTGAATTTGTTTGTTCTTGCTTCTCTAGTTCTTTTAATTGTGATGTTAGGGTGTCAATTTTAGATCTTTCATTTTTTCTCCTGTGGGCATTTAGTGCTCTAAATTTCCCCGTAAACACTGCTTTAGCTGTGTTCCAGAGATTCTGGTATGTGTTGTCTTTGTTCTCATTGTTTTCAAAGAACTTATTTATTTTTGCTTTAATTTTGTTATTTACCCAGTTGTCATTCAGGAGCAGATTGTTCAGTTTCCACGTAGCTGTGTGGTTCTGAGTGAGTTTCTTAATCCTGCATTCTAAGTTGATTGCACTGTGGTCTGAGAGAGTGTTATGATTTCTGTTCTTTTGCATTTGCTGAAGAGTGTTTCACTTCCAATTATATGGTTGATTTCAGAATAAGTGTGATGTGGTGCTGAGAAGAATGTATATTCTGTTGATTTGGGGTGGAAAGTTCTGTAGATGTCTATTAGGTCTGCTTGGTCCAGAGCTGAAATCAAGTCCTGAATATCCTTGTTAATTTTCTGTCTCATTGATCTGTCTAATGTTGACAGTGGGTTGTTAAAATCTCCCACTATTATTGTGTGGGAGTCTAAGTCTCTTTGTAGGTCTCTAAGAACTTACTTTATGAATGTGGGTGCTCCTGTATTGGGTGCATATATATATTTAGGATAGTTAGCTCTTCTTGTTATATTGATCCCTTTACCATTACATAATGCCCTTCTTTGTCTTTTTCAATCTTTGTTAGTTTAAAGTCTGTCTTATCAGAGGCTAGGAGGATTGCAACCCCTGCTTTTTTTTTTCTTTCCATTTGCTTGGGAAATATTCCTCCATCCCTTTATTTTGAGCCTATGTGTATCTTTGCACATGAGATGGATGTCCTGAATACAGCACGCCAATGGGTCTTGACTCTTTATCCAGTTTGCCAATTTGTGTCTTTTAATTGGGGCATTTAGCTCATTTATTTTTTTTAAAATTTTTTTTATTATTATACTTTAAGTTCTAGGGTCATGTGCATAACATGCAGCTTTGTTACATATGTATACTTGTGCCATGTTGGTGTGCTGCACCTATCAACTCGTCAGCACCCATCAACTCGTCATTTACATCAGGTATAACTCCCAATGCAATCCCTCCCCACTCCCCCCTCCCCATAATAGGCCTCGGTGTGTGATGTTCCCCTTCCCGAGTCCCAGTGATCTCATTGTTCAGTTCCCACCTATGAGTGAGAACATGCGGTGTTTGGTTTTCTGTTCTTGCGATAGTTTGCTGAGAATGATGGTTTCCAGCTGCATCCATGTCCCTACAAAGGACACAAACTCATCCTTTCTTATGGCTGCATAGTATTCCATGGTGTATATGTGCCACATTTTCTTAATCCAGTCTGTCACTGATGGACACTTGGGTTGATTCCAAGTCTTTGCTATTGTGAATAGTGCCGTAATGAACACACGTGTGCATGTGTCTTTATAGCAGCATGATTTATAATCCTTTGGGTATATACCCAGTAATGGGATGGCTGGGTCATATGGTACTTCTAGTTCTAGATCCTTGAGGAATCGCCATACTGTTTTCCATAACGGTTGACCTAGTTTACAATCCCACCAACAGTGTAAAAGTGTTCCTATTTCTCCACATCCTCTCCAGCACCTGTTGTTTCCTGACTTTTTAATGATTGCCATTGTAACTGGTGTGAGATGGTATCTCATTGTGGTTTTGATTTGCATTTCTCTGATGGCCAGTGATGATGAGCATTTTTTCATGTGTCTGTTGGCTGTATACATGTCTTCTTTTGAGAAATGTCTGTTCATATCCCTTGCCCACTTTTTGATGGGGTTGTTTGTTTTTTTCTTGTAAATTTGTTTGAGCTCTTTGTAGGTTCTGGATATTAGCTCTTTGTCAGATGAGTAGATTGCAAAAATTTTCTCCCATTCTGTGGGTTGCCTGTTCACTCTGATGGTCGTTTCTTTTGCTGTGCAGAAGCTCTTTAGTTTAATTAGATCCCATTTGTCAATTTTGGCTTTTGTTGCCATTGCTTTTGGTGTTTTAGACATGAAGTCCTTGCCCATGCCTATGTCCTGAATGGTATTACTTAGGTTTTCTTCTAGGGTTTTTATGGTATTAGGTCTAACATTTAAGTCTCTAATCCATCTTGAATTAATTTTCGTATAAGGAGTAAGGAAAGGATCCAGTTTCAGCTTTCTACTTATGGCTAGTCAATTTTCCCAGCACCATTTATTCAATAGGGAATCCTTTCCCCATTTCTTGTTTTTCTCAGGTTTGTCAAAGATCAGATGGCTGTAGATGTGTGGTATTATTTCTGAGGACTCTGTTCTGTTCCACTGGTCTATATGTCTATCATTTACGTTTAAGGTTAATATTGTTATGTGTGAATTTGATCCTGTCATTATGATGCTAGCTGATTATTTTGTCCATTAGTCAATGCAGTTTCTTCATAGTGTCAATGGTCTTTACAATTTGGCATGTTTTTATAGTGGCTGGTACCGGTTGTTCCTTTCCGTGTTTAGTGCTTCCTTCAGTAGCTCTTGTAAGGCAGGCCTGGTGTTGACAAAATCTCTCAGCATTTGCTTGTTTGTAAAGGATTTTATTTCTCCTTCACTTATGAAACTTAGTTTGGCTGGATATGAAATTCTGGGTTGAATATTCTTTTCTTTAAGAATGTTGAATATTGGGCCCCACTGTCTTCTGGCTTGTAGGGTTTCTACAGAGATATCCACTATTAGTCTGATAGGCTTCCCTTTGTGGGTAACCTGACCTTTCTCTCTGACTGCCCTTAACATTTTTTCCTTCATTTCAACCTTGGTGAATCTGATGATTTTATGTCTTGGGGTTGCTCTTGAGAAGTATCTTTGTGGTGTTCTCTTTATTTCCTGAATTTGAAGGTTGGCCTGTATTTTTAGGTTGAGGAAGTTCTCCTGGATAATATCCTGAAGAGTGTTTTCCAACTTGGTTCCATTCTCCCCATCACTTCAGGCACACCAATCAAATGTAGATTTGGTCTTTTCACATAGCCCCATATTTTTTGGAGGTGTTGTTCATTTCTTTTCATTCTTTTTTTCTCTAATCTTGTCTTCATGCTTTATTTCATTAAATTGATCTTCAATCTCTAATATTTTTTCTTCTACTTGATTGATTCAGCTATTGATACTTGTGTATACTTCACAAAGTTCTTGTGCTGTGTTTTTCAGCTTCATTAGGTCATTTATTTTCTTCTCGAAATGGTTATTCTACATAGCAATTCCTCTAATCTTTTTTCAAGGTTCTTTGCTTCCTTGCATTGGGTTAAAGCATGTTCCTTTAATTTGGAGGAGTTTGTTATTACTCACCTTCTGACACTTACTTCTGTCGTTCATCAAACTCATTCTCCATCCAGTTTTGTTCCCTTACTGGTGAAGAGTTGTGATCCTTTGCAGGAGAAGAGGCATTCTGGTTTTTGGAATCTTCAGCCTTTTTGTGCTGTTTTTTTCCTCATCTTGGTGGATTTATCTACCTTTGGTCTTTGATATTGGTGAACTTTAGATGGGATTTCTGAGTGGATGTCCTTTTTGTTGATGTTGATGCTATTCCTTTCTGTATGTTACTTTTCCTTCTAACAGTCAGGCCTCTCTGCTGCAGGTCGGCTGGAGTTTGCTGGAGGTCCACCCCAGACCCTGTTTGCCTTGGTATCACCAGTGGAGGCTGAAGAACAGCAAAGATTGCTGCCTGTTCCTTCCTCTGGAAGCTGTGTCCCAGAGGGTCACCTACCAGATACTAGCTGGAGCTCTCCTGTATGAGGTGTCTGTTGACCCCTGCTGGGAAGTGTCTCCCAGTCAGGAGGCATGGGGGTCAGGGACCCACTTGAGGAGGCAGTCTGTCCCTTACCAGAGCTCAAGTGTTGTGCTGGGAGATCTGCTACTCTCTTCAAGCCGACAGCCAGGAACTTTTAAGTCTGCTGAAGCTGCACACACAGCTGTCCATTCCCCAAGGTGCTTGGTCTCAGGAAGATGGGAGTTTTGTCTATGAGCCCGTGACTGAGGCTGCTGCCTTCTTTTCAGAGATGCCCTGCCCAAAGAAGAGGAATCTAGGGAGGCAGGCTGGCGACGGTGGGTTTGTGGTGTTGTGGTGGGCTCCACTCAGTTCAAACTTTCCAGTGGTTTTGTTTACACTGTGAGGGGAAAATCGCCTTCAGTGGATCTTAGCTTGCTGGGCTCCAAGGGGGTGGGATTCATTGAGCTAGACCACTTGGCTCCCTGGCTTCAGCCCCTTTCTAGAGGAGTGAATTGTTCTGTCTTGCTGGCATTCCAGGTGCCATTGGGGTATGAGAAAAAAACTTCTGCAGTTAGCTCAGTGTCTGCCCAAATGGCTGCCCAGTTTTGTGCTTGAAACCCAGGGCCCTGGTGGTGTAAGCACCTGAGGGAAACTCCTGGTCTCTGGGTTGCGGATGCCATGGGAAAAGTGTAGTATCTGGGCTGGAGTGCACTGCCCTCAGAGCACAGTCCCTCAGGGATTCCCTTGGCTAGGGGAGGGAATTCCTCAATCCCTTGCATTTCCTGGGTGAGGTAATGCCCCACCCTGCTTCTGCTTGTCCTCTGTGGGCTGCACCCACTGTCCAACTAGTACCAATGAGATGAACCTGGTACCTCAGTTGGAAATGCAGAAATCACTCACCTTATTTGTTGATCTTTCTGGGAGCTGCAGACTGGAGCTGTTCTTATTCAGCCATCTTGCCAGCCACAGGTACATATCCATTTTAAAGTGCCACTTTTTTCTTTGTAGTTTCCAGGACACAATTGATTGTCAGCCTCATCAACTCCCAGAGACAAGTTAGTTCGAAGCCAGAACTTTGGGAAAAAGCCGGAAATGTAAGGGTGCTAAATGTGAGGTAGAAACTCTTTACTTGCAGAGAGAAGCTGGGAGCTGGAGATTCTCTCCCAATTATACAGAACTCTACAAGTGGAGGATTTATGGGGAGTGTGCGTGTCAGCTTTACCTACTAGTCTTGATGTGAATAGTTTCCCACTCATGCAGGATGCAAGAGCCTCTCCACCAGTTTCTGAATTTCTCACAAAGGGAAATGATCCATGTGTTGTTGTTGAATTGTTGCATCTAATGAGGTAAGGAAAGTGTGCGTCCTTCTATTCTGCCATCTTGCTGATGTCACCCCTACATTTTAATAAACATTATCATAGTCTTTTATTGAATTCTTACATTTTTGATATGGCATATGCATTAAATTGATGTGTTTTTATGAGTTAAAAAATATATTAAATGTTTACATTAGCTTGTTATTGTATTGGAAAATCTTTGCAGATTCTTTTTTTTTTTTTTTTTTTGAGACAGAGTATCAGTCTTGTTGCTCAGGCTAGAGTACAATGGTGTGATCTTGGCTAACTGCAACCTCTGCCTCTTGGGTTCAAGTGATTCTCCTGCCTCAGCCTCCTGAGTAGCTGAAATTACAAGCATGCGCCACCATGCCAGCTAATTTTTTGTATTTTTGGTATAGACGGGGTTTCACCATGTTGATCAGGCTGGTCTTGAACTCCTGACCTCAGGTGATCCGTCTGCTTCAGCCTCCCAAAGTGCTGGGATTACAGGCATGAGCCACTTATGTTTTAATAGAAGTAAATATGTCCTTGGAAAACGAAGTTATAGAATCTTTCAGAAAGCAGTACTATTTCATGCAAAAAGCCTTCCAATACATCTGGTACATATGTCATAATTTTTAATAATAGCTGCTCACACAATAAGAACAAGGTGATAGTTAATTTCAGCCCAGCTAAACACTCAAAGAGAACACTATTTATAATATGGTTTCCAGAGTTTCTTTATGTTATTAATGTTTTCAGAGCAAGAACCAATCAATTTTACACCATTACATGCATTTACATAGCTCTATAGAAATATAATGTTTATTCATATGAAATATAAATAAGATATACAAGTATAAATAAATATAATACAAATGGCATAATTTTTAGTATAAGAGGATAGCCTGTATTTAAATCTACTTTTGTTCTGAATGGTTTCATACAAAAATTTCAAATATTACTGATTAAACTATGATCACTGCATTTACCAGAATAAATTAAATGTGTGGAGAGGACCTGAAAGATGATGCAGTATCTTGGAACATATGCAATATATAAGTGCTTACACATATAAACCTTTAAGAGAAATATCATAATGTCTATAAGCACAGACATCTGAGATAGAGATGGATTTGAACCTTGGCTCAGCTATTTCCCCCTTGATTACTTTGGGCAAGTTCGTATCATAAAATAGAGATGGTAGGTTTTTAACATGATGAGAAATGCATATAACGATTTGGCAGAATGTCCATTATTTAATAAGTACTCAGTAAATGATGATTATGTCCACTTGCTTATTTTGAAGCTTAGTGTAGAAATAGAAAATAAATGCTAATTCAAGTGCTGATAACCTAAATAGTCAGTGGGCTTAATCGAATTCAGGCTTTAGTCTGAGAAAATTTAATTAAATATAGTCATCCACTCATTTCCTTTCCCATATAACTGAATTTTGAAAGAAACTGATATTTTTGAGAAGATAGATTCTACTTTTCTTGCAAGCACTTGCTTTAGCCTCATAATGTGAATCAGAAAAGCAGAAATGATGCTAGGAAATGTGAGTTGGGAAAGTGCAAATTTGGTGGGCCAAATGGAATTTCTGTGGGTATAATGATTTTTAGAAACTGACAGCAAGCTGTCTAATACCATATTTCCATATTCATCCTCGAGTAGCATGAGCCACAAAATTCCTAGCACAGAGCCTTCCTGGTTGGCTGGGTTATATCTTTGGGAAGCTTTATAGCTGCACTTTAAAATAAATCCACACAATTTGGGGCTTTAAATTCCATTTTTGGAATATTAATCTAAGAGAACAACAGACATTTATTCTGTCCAAATGTGCTATTGGCCCTCTTAAAACCATGCTGCAGAATTCTTCTGTGCATGATTGAGAACCTTATATTGCCTTCTTGTCATCATAAGTTCCATGAAAGGCAGTAACTCCTTAATGGATATTTGTTCACCTGTCTCATCTATTCCAATAAAAAGCTGAAATAAATACACACTTGAATTGCTCTAAGGATTTATTCACACGGAAATTATCTGTCAGGAAGTTAGTTATATCCATGAGACATTCATCTCTTCTCTGTGTGTAGTAGGCCACCAGATGGTAGCTCTCCACAGCTCTCATGGGCTGTGAATTGGCACTAATTGAAACATCAACACTCACTTCAAGGCTCCTATGGAGGAACTACATCCTCAGATCTCCAAACACTCTAAACCATGAATTTAGAGTGAACTGCATTATATGTTATTGTTTTTATTTTGGAAAAATCAATAATATATTCACAGAAAATGTTACACGTGCACTAGGAAAAAAAAAATTCTTGAAATTTTATAATTTGCATTCTAAATACTTCTATCCTGATTCTAAATGGCATCAAATAGCATATTTTTTCAAGATTATATAAAACATTGCTGGTGACAAATTTTCACTCTAAGAAGGATATTATTTTCAATTGAATTGATTTCATTAAAGATGTACATAGGCTTTTTTTAATGATGGGAAGCTAAATTACTATTTGATTAGCTCCTGTATCATTTTCATGACCATGAGCTACATAGACAAAAGCATACTTACATTGATAATAGCTACTCAAACAACTAGTGCCCACTTTTATTCTTTTTCCAGCAAATATTTTATTTTGGTCAAGTTACTAATAATAGGCAAAATACTATAATAAAAACCATGATTCAGTTAGCAAATATTTGTTGAAAATTGACATGTACTATCTATTGTGATAGTCTCAGTGGAAAAACAAAAATGGCTGTAAAACAATTTCTGACAATTTGAAGCTTTCTTTCCAGTGGCAAAAATCAGCATCAATGCAGATACAAAAAGAATTATTTCAGAAAAAATATGCTGTTATAATAGATTCACAAAAAATAACTTTTCTTAGGAGGAATCAGGGAACACATTGGAACATAACAAAAAACAAATAGGGTTAGAACAGATGATGTTGGGGCAAAGACATTTCAGACAGACAGAGCCAGGTGATCAAAGATTAACACATAAAAGTAGTCAGTGTGTGTAAATCCCAGAAAAAAGGTTGAGTAAAATGAGAAACAGACTTCATGCCTGAAAGTTAACTGGTGAGTTTATTGATTTAGTTTTCATTGGCATGGAATATTAATATCAACACCTTAATATTATAAAGAAATACACAGAACAATCATTTTTATCTTAAAATTAATTCTTTTTTCTCAAAGCAAGTTCATTTTTATATTGCACAGTGTTTACTCAGTTTAAAAAGATGGAGTTGAAAGTCAGATTACGGGCCGGGCGCGGTGGCTCAAGCCTGTAATCCCAGCACTTTGGGAGGCCGAGGCGGTCAGGAGATCGAGACCATCCTGGCTAACACGGTGAAACCCCGTCTCTACTAAAAACACAAAAAACTAGCCGGGCGAGATGGCGGGCGCCTGTAGTCCCAGCTACTTGGGAGGCTGAGGCAAGAGAATGGCGTAAACCCAGGAGGCGGAGCTTGCAGTGAGCCGAGATCGCGCCACTGCACTCCAGCCTGGGGGACAGAGCAAGACTCCGTCTCAAAAAAAAAAAAAAAAAAAAAGAAAGTCAGATTACAAAGGAACCAAGGACTGAACACTGAATGGCAACCAAGTAGGTCAGCATAGCATGTGTTGATAATACATGTTGAAAAACATCAGCAGTGAGAGACTAGATAGTGTTTAACAACAACAACAACAAATTCTGGTTAAGGAAATTCTGCTTTAGATTGATTGATTGGACTTCTCAAAAATTTGATTTAAGAAAAAGATTAATCTTAACAGGAAAAATCACAGCATGGAAATTTCTGGGAAGCTAATGAGAATACTATAGTGAAAGTAGTTAAGAATATAAATTTTCAAACCTATCAAATTGTATTAAATATATGTGTAGGTTTTGGGGTTTTTTTGGTATGTCCGTTATACATCAATAAAGCCATTAAAAAGAGAATATAAACTGTGAAGTCCAACAGATCCGTGTTAAAATCCAAACTTTGGTTGTATAATCCCTGAAGAACTATTTAAATTATCTACTTCTCTGTTTTCTCATCTATATATTGAGGTTAACAATACCTACTTTAAAGTACTGCTTGTGAATTAATTAAATTATGCATATTATATCTGTAATCCCAGTGCCAAGGCAGGAAAATCACTTAAGGCTAGGCGTTTGACACCAGCCTGGGCAACACAGAGAGACCCCGCTTCTACAAAAAAATAAATAAAAGTAGATTAGCCTGGCATGGTGTTATGCCCCTATAGTTCTAGGTACTCCAGAGGCTGAGACAGGAGGATCACTTCAGCCCAGGAGTTTGAAGCTGCAGTGAACTACTACAATGCCATTGCACTCAAGCCTGGGTGACAGAGAGATGCCCTGTCTTAATAAAAAAAAAAAAAAAATTAAAGCATATTAAGTGCTTGAATGGTGCTGGAACATATAAGCACTCAGAAAATGATAGTTATAAAAGTTATCATGGTTTGCAAACTGGATAAGGGAAGAACTAATTAGTAAGAACAAATTATCTGCTAAATGTATCCATAACTGGCTCCTCTCACACATCCAAAAGCATTGAAATGTTTTTTGGTAAAGTGTGCTTTCAAAATTTAATTCTCACTGTGTATTCAGTCTTTCCTCAGAAGGAACAGTCACGGCAGTAACTTATTCATACTGTATTTTGAGTGGTATTAGTTATTTCAAATACATTTTTAACAAATGAATATGTATTTAGTGTCTACTGAGGTCCTAAAGGAAAATGAATTGAACAACAAAACACATCACAAAGAGTCCAACAACTGATATCGAGGCATGTTTCTGGCTGGATTTCCTTGGAGCCTTCATGGAATCTGAATCTTTCTGTCACTCACCATCATTCTCCAGTAGCCTGCACACTACAGTGGTTGTCAACAGAGTTATTGCATCATATTGAAGATATAGCCATCTCATAGCAGTCACGCCATTCTGACAATAGTTAGAATGTTATATTCAAAATATGTGTGAAAATGGAGATGCTTTAGGAAGTGCCAATTTTAAAAAGTTGAGTGGTTTGTGACAGCAAAGAATCAAAATGTTTGTGTTCCACATCTTTAAACTAAAAAAAAAAAAAAATCATGCCGATGAGCAGAAGTGAAAAAAACAACATATTAATTAATTTGAACAAGTTTATTTAATAGAAATGTAGAATATTGTTAAACTTCAGAGGAAAAAATCAAAAGAGTACTCCATAACACATTGATCAATTTTACATCCCGTACAAAACTTTTCCCTTCATTTTGACTTGCATATATGGCACAGTCAGAATATTTCTTATTAATAAAACTGGTACGGAAAATTAGTACTTCAAAAACACCAAAGAACATTTCAAAGGCAGTATGTGTAGAGGGCGAAAAAGTCTGATTGTCCTGTCTGTAATTCCAGTCCTACCCTTCCCATTGACTGCTACAGTCTTTCAAATCGTAACAAGAACTGGAAGATTATGGTAAATACCAATCCAAGGAACAGTTGCCAGAGTGTCAAACATGTACAGAGAGAGCATGCATTTATAGAGAATCCAAGCAAAATTCAGAAGCTGATATGAGGTATTGGAACCAAACTTTAAAGAATAAGTATAATTTTTCAATTGCTTTATTTTATTTTTTTACTTTAAAATACATCTAATATATAAAAGTGTGTGAGTTTATACTTACATAGTGTATCTCCATAATCTGAAGAGTAAGAATGAGTATTCATTCATGAGCCCACCATCTTTTTTAGGAAAGTAAACACTGCCATTACCTTCGAATGCCTCTGTATTTCCTTTTTCAGTCCCATCGCCCTCAGAAGTAACCACTGCTCCTAAATTAGACGCTAGATCATTATCTTGCATTTCTTTGTACTTTTAGCAAATATATATGTGTCACCAACTGATATATAACCTTTGTTTTGATTAGCTTTATATCTGTAAATAAATAAAATACAATAATACTATCTGTATTTTTCTAAGACTTGCTTTTTTGGCTCAATACTGAAGTTTGTGATTTAAGCATGTCGATTCATTTACTGTAATTAATGTGTTTTCACTGGCATGTAACATGCCATTATATAAATATGCCTAAATATTCATTTATCTATTCTTTGGCCAATAGACTTTATAGTTATTTTCTAGTGATTTTTTATTACAGTCAATGTTATGATAAACATTTATAGGCCATCCCTTGGTACACTCATGCAAGAGGGTTTTTTTTTAAGGCAATGTATGAGAATTGGAATTTCTCAGTCCAAGAATATATAAACCTTCAGTTTGAATAGATAATACCAATTTATTTTCCAAGTTTGTTGTGCTAATTTACACACCCGCAAGTAATAGACAACAGATCTTGTTGACCCAAACCCCTTACAAAATTTGGAATTTATTTTAATTTTTACTACATGGATCTATATTCTCAAACAGATTTACATGTCTATCAAGCAAAAGAACTAAAATGTACATGATCATAAAATTCTAGTCCTGGTGAATGAACATTTTTATTTATGACTGTAACTTTTGTTTAGAAGGAACTTGTAATGACATGCACTCAAATGCACTCTGTAATTTTAACTAGCAATTAGAATTTTAAGTAGTCATTCCTCTGCTACTTTTTCTAATTAAGGAGGAAAAAAATAGCAGATGACAGTAGAAGAACACAGAGAAGTCCAAAAATCGTTTATATTTGCTCACACACGTGCAATCTTACCATATCATAACAAATGCATATTTACACACCTCTTCTATGCCTGGCTTTTCTTATGCTTTATAGCTTGTATTCTGTCCCTGGGGAAACTCAACACATTTTTAATTTTTCTGATAACTAGATGTGACACACTAATGGACTTAAACAATTTGATAAAAACGATAAGATTGTGTGACAAATTAACGGTGTTTATAGACTTGCATATGAGAGACATGTCATAGTATTAGAGGCTTTGCACTGATTGACTGTTCAATTCTATTTACAGTCAGGGACAATAAATGGATTTGTCAAAATCACAGAAATTTTATAAATTTTATGTTTCCAGCAGTCCAATTTACTCATGAGGAAATAATATATAAGATGTTTATTGATTACAGTGAACCACCGTATATCTTAAGGAACTATGGGGTTTGAGTATTAAGAAGTTAAGGAAATAGTTATTAATTTAAAATAGATTGAATTTATTTTCCATGGTGATGTCTGCTTTATAGACTTTTGTTTAGACGTAATGTAAAGAGAGAATAACTATTTAAGCTTTTTAATCCTCTTCCTCTCCTTGTACAATGATTATTTTTAATGACATTCAATATTATTTAAGCACTTCAGTGGAACAATTTGCATAAATGCCTGTATTGTTCACATTACTTCAATGTGTTTTTCTTAGTTCTCATTGACAAAAATCTACGGACAGAATCTATATAAATCTATAATATTCTTTCATCATTAACACCATTTCCTCTAGATTAAGCTCCATGAAAATACTAATGTACCTTAATATGGGTCCATGAAAAGGGCTAGCAGTGACGGTCCTGAATATGTGACCAGTGCGTGTGCCAAGCTGATTGAACCATTTTTTTTTAACAATAGCTTTTTAGTTTGGTGTAAGGAAGGAAAGAGCCTGCTTTTTCACACAATGCCAAACCTTGAATAGTTCCGATTTCAGCCTAATCACACTGTCCTTAAAATTTCACTCTGTCTGAATAATGAAAAAGAGTGATATGAAAATTGTATGAAACTAGCATGCCCCAGGACAGGTAGGGTGGGATGTAATTACATATGCTTCAACAGCTGGAGCAACGTGCTGTAAGAAAGGCTTTTAAGGTGACAGAAGTTAATTGCACAGGTTTTAGGGCAGAAGAAAATGTATGTGAAGAAGCAAAAGGGAAGGACACAAACCCACAGAGGGTTTCAGATTTAGAAATCTGAGAGAAAAAGGGTATTTTTGAATTAGAAATGGACATAAAAAGGTAAATGGTGAGCTACTTTTTCCTATAGAAGAAATAAAAAGGCGAATCTTGGCTGGGTGGAAAGTGCTGTATTTCTAGCTAGGCTCCCAAGCATAAAGCTTTTTATGATGTACCTGCATATAAAATAGGACAGCCTCCCATAAACCAGGCTGTGATATTCCCCAGCGACACTGGTCCACAAGGCAGCTCAGTAAAAACTAGCACATTTTCCTGCAATATCTGTAATGACAGTGGCGTCTATCTTGGGCTACAGATGGTGGGGCCATAGAAACCATGATGCATTCAGTCTTGTCTCCAGCTGAAAAACACAAAGCTTTTGAAAGAGACCCTTTGGGTGGCATTTCTCTAATGAAGACTGAATCACTTTTTGCCAGCTGTGTGTGTTTATCACAAAGAAGAGAAAGGGCCTGTGTATGATGGTTGGAGTCACAATGAAAATAAAAGTTTCAAGAGGAAAAATGGAGTAAGTTGTGTTATCAATTTCAGTCTAATCCATCTTCCCCAGAGAGCTACCTTTTGTAGAGTTAGCTGGACATGAGCTACTCTACTCACTCCCGCTGGGTGTACAATAAGCACAATACCTTACATACGTATTCCTCAATTTCTGAATGTTTTCAGGAAGAATGCATGCTAAATCACCTGAAAAAGAATCCTCTTGGATTTTGTATAATGGTGGTCTCCTCCAGAAATGAGGAGAAGTATAGAAGTATTTTTAATATGCCTGATATTGTGAATTTTAACATTTGCTCAAGGATATTACCACTACTTCCTTCATTGATACTAATAAGTTAATTGCATGGCACTAAAATACTAAAGACTGAGGCTTGCTCAGACAGTAAAGGTTTATTGTTAAATTTTAATGTATAATTCAAATATATAAATTTAATTGCTCATTCTCTCATTCTTTGGACACTTCACTTGGATTAGCTAAATGTGTTTTGAAGAAATGTCTTCAGTTTTCCAAAAATGTCAAAATCTTTTCTAAGATAGAATGTAAACACAAACACTAAATCACTTACTAAATATCTGTCAGCAATTTACAATCCCATAACCTCATTTTGAGTTAAAATCTCTTAATGCTCTATCATTCTCCCCAGGGGAGATCAGGTTGAAATTCTCAAGTCAAATACAAATTTCTTCCTCAGACTTAACTTAATCCTGATTTCTCATTAGAAGGGTTATTTAGAGTAAAGTGATGTAATCCTTCTCATTACAGACAGCTGTGCTTATCAGTCTCCAGACATATTAAAGGTATAGATATACTCATTTATAATTTTTAGAAAATCATAAATCAGTTTCAGTCATTATGTTTTTGTATGTCTTTTGTATACCTTTGCTTAATAAAGTTCATCTAATTTTGGATTTGGGCAATTTCACCTTCATCTTACCAGTCTGTTGTTATTTTAAAGAAACAGGATGCTTCGGAAGAAAAACATAGTATGGATTTTACGTGTCCTTAAAGTGTTTTTAATGCATGAATCTACACATATATGTACAAAATGAAAAGTATCATACTGCATTTATGCTTAATATACACAACCATTTGAGAGATTCACAGAAGTGCATGGTTAAAGGGAAGTAAATATCATCATAAAACTACCCCCAGTCTCTAGGCAAAATTGCCCTTTAGTCATACCAGTAGAAAGTTTTGAAAAAGTTTTTAAGGCCCCCAAAGAAATTTACTCATTGATCTATCTCCAAAGACTCTTCTTTATATGTGTATGAAATCTAGAATATTGTAAAATACATTTTTCTGTATTTTCTTGGTATTGATAAGGAGTAATGAACTGTACTTTTAGATTAGTAATCTTTCTTAGGCCAAATACCTTGCAAAGTTGATCTGAGACCAGTTACGTCCTTGTATCTATCAGTGTTGATTACCAGCTGTGTTCCAGAATATACATGAGCAGAGAAGCACTTAGAAAACAAACTCACATCTCCTGTGCCTTCCAGAAAGCAGGGAATATTCTCTCTTCATCCCTACCCTGCTTTGACAGCAAGAAAGAGTTTATAGCAGATAGCTTTCCATCACACACAGACAAGAATAAACTAAGTGTTGCTTTGTTATGTTGATCTTATTTTTAACCCCTATATCATCTCTATGATTCTAGAATAAATTCTCTGGTATTTCATCAGTTGCTAGTATTTAAATATACGTAGAACTAGTTCAGGGTACAGAGATATAGAGAGACAATTCTTACTTTTTATTTGATATTATTCAAGTTGATTAAAAAGCACATAAAAATAACAACAAAAACTCTGCACCTTGCTTACTTTTTTATGGTAGGCAAAGTTGAATACATTTTTTTAAACAAGCAAAGTGGTTATTTACTAAACAACTCTTTCTTGAACACATATTGAGACACGGCCACATGATCCTAATTGTTGGAAATATTTTGGGGTTACCAAGGAAAGAGAAAAAGATAATGCCATTGCTGTTCTGTAGAATCATACATTCTATGAAATGATACAAAATCGTACAGGAAACTGTCATAATTATATGTACATACATCACACATACATGTGTATATGATGTGTGTATGTGTACACACACCGAAGGATATAGCATTCAAAAGTGACCAATATTTTGACTAGAAATTTATTTGGATAAGAGTCATGAATGGAATAGGGAAAATCACAAAGGAATAACAAAAA
Source organism: Papio anubis (assembly GCF_008728515.1). NCBI lineage: Eukaryota > Metazoa > Chordata > Mammalia > Primates > Cercopithecidae > Papio > Papio anubis. The sequence goes on from NC_044994.1 coordinate 22,883,540, forward strand.
TTAATTTGAAAACAAAAGGCAGAAAATAATTGAGTTATCTAAATTACTTATCCAAACTTTCTTCCTACTCCAAGTTCCTAGGCCATTTTGTTAGTAATGAGTAGTTTAAGGTTTTAGGTGGTATCTTCCACCAGAGAAAAATATGTTTGATAAAAGGAGAGAAAATAAGAAAGAAAAGGAAACTGCTCCTATACTGATACATTAACAGCAAAAACTGTGGTAAGTCCAACCCAGCCTTTCTCTTTACACCAATTGTAAAAATAAATAAATAAATAAAAATTTTAAATGACTTTAAAACAGTTTTAAAAACAGTGTCCATTTTTATTTGTGAATGATTGTAAATCAAACTTATTTTCCAACTACAGAAGGTTTCCTTTATGTAATAGAAGCCATTTATTTATCCTACTAAAACCCAAAAATATTCAGCTGAATGTTTGCAAGACATTTAAATAACACGTGAGTAAATATTGTGAATTCATTTCCAAATTTAGAAAATCTCTAGCAAACTTTCTGGTTAAAGCATGTGAGGCCTTTCATGCTAGACAATATAATCATTCCTGAACTAGCTCATGAGGGTGAACACACAAGCAAGCCACAGGGTTACTTCGTCATAGGACTAAGTTGAAAAGACACTCATACGTATCTTAAAGTATAAACAGAAAGCATGTGACAGCCTTGCATTAGTGTTCACCAGTTAACGATGCTGGTACTCATAGAATCTGCAGTCTTGCACAACTACATAGAACAGCCTAGAGCTGTATTCCCTTCTCCTTACCTGATTTTTCTGAACTTAATAACTTGCTGCCCTAGAGTCACACTATTCTATGGCCTTTCCCTGGCCAATCAGACTGATCATTACTCTTGTTGGTCAATCCTGTCCTATTGACCCCTAGGCCTTCAGCATAATAAAAAGACTTTTCACCTTTACCCAGAGTCCTTCATTCCTCCAAACCCTTTCAGTTATGAATAAACAAGGCAGTGAAAGGCTCAGCCAAAAGATAATGAGCACAGTAGAATTCAATGGTCACCAAAGAGCAAACAGAAAGTTAGTCCCTGGGTAAAGGGGGTAGTTGGAAAGACATACATTTAAATTTTGAAATAATTTCCTTGGGTCTTCAGCAAAATCAATGTTTTAGTGAGTAACAGGTGGAAATATATGTGGGGAGGGAGGAGAGAGAGAATATTTGTATATATTTGTATTTGTTTATGTGTGTTTATGATGTTTAGGGTTTATGGAATGATTAGGGTTGTAGTCACAGTGAACATTTATTTTGGTTTGCCAGGGACAGTTGTGAATTTTGCCTTTTCCTGGTATAACTATTAATAGCACTTTTATTACTCTTAAAAGTGTCCCAGTTTGGATGATAAATCTCCTGATCACCCTATCTATAGTCAGAGAAGTCATCACGGTGAGCACGAGTTATAAATAAAGTTCTGAGAGCAGAGTGTCATGATTTGCGGAGAGCAACGAGCCAGCATTCAGCTGTGAAATGATGGGAGAGTAAAATCTGAGGTGAAGGCTGCTGAGTTTTGTGTGGGTGAGAGTGAATATATTTGCTTTTAGGGAGCACAGTGTTTGACTTTAAATGTTACAAAAAAATGAGATCAACTAAGCAGAGAAAATCCCCGTGATTAAGAATTCTGAAGCCTGTAATTTAGAATTCTAATTAGACTTTAGCCAGTAGTCATTTTCCTTCTCAGAAGAGGAGCTTTGCTGTCCAATTTATATTGAAGGATTCTTGTTGCTTCAGAAAGTCTCAGTTGAAGGCGAGAGATACCGAAATCAGCAGAAGTGGCTGTTGTACTGCTCTAGACATAGTGTGGATAATGTATGGACCACATTTGTGCCTATGCAAATTAAGAAAAAGCCAAAAGCAAGCAATCAACATCTTAGCTATAGACACTGTGAGAGTGAGATAAAAGCAGTAATCTCTCTCAAAAAAGATACATACATACACACACACACATTCACACATGCACTCATTCTATTTACTCCTAAAGTATGAAGGGAAAAGCTGCCCAAATGCCAATTAATATGATACACCGAGATTTTAAATTTCAATGAATTCCATTTTTATATTGACTTTTCTCCTACTTATGTCTCATTAAATGAAATAAACGCAATATTTTAAGCAGATGGCGTTTATTCAGGTTATTTATTTATTTTTTATACACATAAGTCTAATAAGTTTTAATTAGCAAAATAAAATAAAATAAACCTGAGTGGTACTTTCCTGTGCCCTTGACTAGAGATGTTACATCTGTCAGAGCCATTCAGATCAATGCTTTTTGCCCACATGCTAAGTTCCCGAGGAGCTGTATGATTGCTAATAAATGTGTGTAACTCACATAAACAATCACACTGCCCATGAGCACCCACATGATGGCTTTATAGCAGTTTTTCTGTTTGTTTTTCCCAGTCCTCTTCCAGGCACTGCCTAGAGAAGACCATTCTTGACCTGGGTCCACATGGGACATGTAAAAAGTTCTCAGGTGCATAAGAGAAAGTCCAGGCCCGAGCACCCAATGTGTAGTGGAAATGAAGGTCAGCAGTTGTAAGGAAAGGCCTCTTATTCATTTAGTCTGAGTCACTGCCCTTGTCTCAACTCCCAGGAAGAATGAGGAGAAGGATGGGATTCAAGGCCTCTTTGTTAGGCTTGCTAGCTATATTCTCCTTAGTGAAAAAAAAATATGTTACATATATGTCTATATGTATAAAGTTACATATGTGTATAAAATCACATACATATAAATTATCACATCTATAAATGCATATATATGTAAAGTATTACATATACATATGTGTGTAATTTTTAATTGTATATGTGTATGTGTGTGTCCACCTTCTTCCAACCGCCTTTCCAGGAAGGTATTGAGCAGGCAGGCTTCCATCATGAGCATCAGAATTCCTAGTTTCCAGGACAGTAATTTATTTTCACAATCAACACAACAATTTCACTGGACCTACTGGACCCTTCAAGGGCTGTGTATGTAAGTCTGTAAACAGTGAGAATTGCTTCTCCACTTTTTACTGGCTATAACTACTCATTTTCCCAAGTCCTTTCTAGTGGTGAAAGTTCTCTCTGCTTCTCAGAGCATGTTTTTTAATGTTTCTGGTTTTTCTACTTTCTCCAGGTCCTCCCTGTATATAGAAGCAATTCAGAGTGGTATTTACCATACAATCTGGCAGTTACAGTTTATGGTATAAAAGAGGACTATATATATATATATATATCATAAAATGTATTTTTGTGTAAATATGTTTACAGAAAAACGTACACACAGATGTTTATAGCAGCTTTATTTCAAATTGGCAAAATTTAAAGTAACCAAGATATCCTTTAGCAGGTGAATGGATAAAAAAAATTGTGGTATATCCAGAAAACAGAACTAAACACTAAAAGGAAATTAGCTACCAAGAATGAGCTATCAAATTATGAAAAGACATGGAGGAAATGTAAATGTAAATGTATATTTATAAGTAAGAAAAGCCAATCTGAAGAGACTACATACTGTATGATTCCAACTATATGACTTTCTGGAAAAGGCAGAACTATGGAGACAGTGAAAAGATCAGTGGTTGCCACAGGTTGCAGTGGGGGAAACAGAGGAAGGATGAATACGTGGAACACAGAGGATTTTTAGGGCAGTGAAACTACTCTGTATGCTACTCTAGCAATGGATACATGTCATTATTCACTTGTCCAAATCCACAGGATGTACACCACCAAGAGTAACGTTAATGTTAGCTATAGACTTTGGATGATAATGATGTGTCCATGTATCTTCATCAACTGTAAAATGTACCACTTTGGTGGGGAATGTTGGTAACCAGAGAGAGGTTGTAGGGGTAAAGGGGTATAGAAAAAAAATCTCTGTTGTAAACCTAAAATTGCTGTAAAAATAGTTAGCAAACCATTTTAAAAATTCAGTCTCCATTAAAAAGTGAACTATTAAAAATGTACCCTAGAACATAAAATATAATAAAATAAAAAAATAGCTAAGGAAAAGAATTTGAATTCTTTTCAACCTGGGGAAAGAAACAATTTACTAACCTTAGAAGGGATAGAAGGAAATCACAAAGGTTGTGTTCTGCAAATTTTGCCTACATAACTGTTACAACATATGCACATTAATACTATAAAATTAGAAGGCAAGCAAAAGACCAAAAATATATTTAAAACAAATATAAAATAAAATGGTTAAATATTTTATTTGAATCCATATTGATAACAAAAAATACAAAAACAAATAAATGGATAATTAACAAAAGTAACTTAAAAAGTCAATTTATAAAATAGAAAATAAAATACGGTTTTTAAACAAATATATGAAAGCAGTTCAATTTCATTTGCACTCAAAGAAACAAAATTTAAGACAATAATTGTGAGTAATGTAAACAAAATAATAACTTTTGATAGTGAAAGAAAAATATAACCGTATATGGTTGGTGACGTTTTGAAATTGGTAAAAATTTGGAAAAATATACAAATGTAAAGTATTCATATCCTTTTATATGTAACAATCCTATAGAAATAGGAGAGTAGCTGATGGAAATAACTCTAAATGTGGAAAAATCCTCTGTGCTCCACCCATTCAGCCTTCCTCTGTTTCCCCCACTACAACCCATGGCAACCACTGATCTTTTCACTGTCTCCATAGTTTTGCCTTTTCTGGAATGTCATATAGTTGGAATCATACAGTGTGTAGTCTTTTTAGATTAGCTTCTTATACTTGGCATAGCATTGCTTTCCAAACTACATTCAAATGTCATTCAGTGTCCCATATGGGGAGTTTGCTTAAACATATTTGCTTGATAAAATATCCCTTCATTTAAAACACATTTGGGGAATGGAACGGTACATAACTTCACTCTACCTAAGCTTCAGTAATGTTTAGTGAACTTTACAATGAGTGTAGATAAATAAGTGGAAATTTGCAAAACAAAAACCAAAATGTTGAGATGGCTCAAAAACATGAGGAGCACATGAAAGAACTTAAAAAGTGGGCTACATAACCTTTAAGGCTACTTCTGCCTTTAAAAATTTCTTATTCAATTTGTAATAGTTTATACTTTCAGAAAGATAAGACCATATTCCAATATGTATTAGATTTGGAAAGCAACAGATCATGAACAAATTTGGAAACTCAATCAGAAAATTGTGAAAAACCCTAGAGAGCAAAGAACTCTCTTTCTTCAACAAATGATAATGGCAGGACAGAGAAGGGGAGAGGAAGGCACAGGGGAAGGGGAGTGGTAGAAGAAGTTGACTTTCTAGTTTTAAAGACATAAAGACATATCATAGTAACCAAAACAGCATAATACTGGGCATAAAAACAGACACATAGACTGACGATCAGGAATAAATCCACACATGTTTGTAGCCAATTCATTAAAAAATGGCAATTCATTAAAAAAGACAGTGTCTCCAATAAATAATGGTGCTAGGAAACGATCCATAAGTAGATGAGTGAAATAGTGAAATTAGACCCTTTTTTTTTTCTTCTTTTTTTTTTTACTTTATGTTCTGGGATACACTTGCAGAATGTACAGGTTTATTACATAGGTATACATGTGCCATGGTGGTTTGCTGCACCTCTCAACCCGTCATATAGGTTTTAGCCTCGCATGCATTAGGGTATTTCTCCTAATGCTGTCCCTTCCCTTTCCCCTTACCCCATGATAGGCTCCGATATGTGATGCTCCCCTCCCTGTGTCCATGACTTCTCACTGTTCAACTCCCACTTATGAGTGAGAACATGTAGTATCTGGTTTTCTGATTCTGTATTAGTTTGCTGAGAATGATGGCTTCCAGCTTCATCCATGTTCCTGCAAAGGATATTAACTCATTCTTTGTTATGGCTGCATAGTATTCCACGGTGTATATGTGTCACATTTTCTTAATCCAGTCTATCATTGATGGGCATTTGGGTTGGTTCCAAGTCTTTGCTATTGTAAATAGTGCTGCAGTAAACATATGTGTACATGTGTCTTTATACTAGAATGATTTATAATCCTTTGAGTATATACCCAGTATATCCTTGGTTCCAAGTCTTTGCTATTGTGAGCAGTGCTGCAGTAAACATGTGTGCATGTGTCTTTATAATAGAATGATTTATAATTCTTTGGGTATACACCCAGTAATAGGATTGCTTGGTCAAATGGTATTTCTAGTTCCAGATCCTTGAGGAATTGCCACACCGTCTTCCACAATGGTTGAACTAATTTACACTCCCAACAACAGTGAAAAAGCATTCCTATTTCTCCAAAGCCTCACCAGCATCTGTTGTTTCCTGACTTTTTAATAATCACCATTCTAATTGGTGTGAGATGGTATTTCATTGTGGTTTTTATTTGCATTTCTCTAATGACCAATGATGATGCGCTTCTTTTCACATATTTGTTGGCCACATAAAAGACTTATTTTGAGAAGTGTATACCCCTATCTTTCACTATATACAAAAATAATATCAAAATGGATTACAGATATAATCGTAAGACTTAAGCTATGAAACTACCAGAAGAAAACATTGGAGAAAGGCTCCAGGACATTAGGTGAGCAAAGATTTCTTGAGTAAGACCTCACAAACTCAGATAACCAAAGCAAAAATTGAAAGTGGAATTATATCAAGCTAAAAGGCTTCTGCACAGCAAATGAAAAAATCAACAACATGAAGAGACAACCTACAGAATGTGAGGAAATGTTTGCATACTATTCATCTAACAGGGGATTAATAACATTAATATATAAGGGACTCAAACAACTCAGTAGCAAAAAATAATAATAATCCAATTTTTAAATGAGCAAAAAATACATATTTCTCAAAAAGAAGATATAAATGACCAAAAAATACATGAAAAAAAAAAAAACCTCAGCATCACTAATCATCAGGGAAATGCAAATCAAAACTACAATGAGGTATCATATTACCCCAGTTAAAATGACTATTACTAAAAAGACAGAATATACCAAATGCTGGCAAGGATATGAAGAAAGGGTATCCTTGTACATTGTTGGTGGCAATATAAATTAGTACAGCCACAATGGAGAACAGTATGGAGATTGCTCAAAAACTAAAAACAGGGCCACCGTGTGATCCAGGAATCCCACAGCTAGGTATATATCCAAAAGAAAAGAAATTAATATTTTAAATTCTTTTTCAAATTCTTATAATAAAGTGCATACATGTTTATTGCAGCACTAGGCACAATAGCCAAAATGTGGTTTCAACTTAGGTGTCTATCAAAGGATGAATGAATAAAGGAAATCTGGAATATAGGCATAACGGACTACTATTCAGCCGTAAAAGAATGAAGCCCTGATATTTGCAGCAAAGTTAATGGAACTGAAGGATATTATGTTAAGTGAAACAGAGCAGGCACAGAAAGGCAAATATCACCTGCTCTCACTCATACATGGGAGCTACAAAAGTGGATCTCATGGAGGTAGAGAGTAAAATGGTGGTTACCAGAGGCTAGAAAGGAGAGTGGGGAAGGGAATTTAAAGACAGGTTGGTTAATGGGTGTCATAATACAGTTAGGCCTAAGAAATAAGATCTAGTGTTTGCTATCACAATAGAGTGACTACAGTTAACAATAAGTTAGTGAATATTTCAAAATAGCTAGAAGAGAAGATTTAGAATGCTCTCAAGAAAAAGAAATGTGAATGTTTGCTGTGATGGATATCTCAATTACAGAGATGTGGTCACTGAACATTGCATGCTTTCGTCAAAACATCACATGAATACCATAAATATGTGAAAATATTATATAACCATAAGCATTAAAAATTTAAAAAGACATATCAACCAATCATAATGTGTAAAAGGAGAAAACGAGGGGACAGCGAAGGAGGAGGAGAAAAAAGATAATTAAAAAATGAAGAAAAATGCATTGAAAAAAGGAAGGAAGGAAGGGGAGAATACCATCTTTTACATACTTTTTGACATTAAAAAGAAATAAAACCAGAAACCTGAATTAATATTTGATTACATTAATGACTTGTCAATTATTTATTTTGATAATATTGTGTTTATTTTTCAAAAGTCATTATTTAGAGATATATACTAGAAGAATATTTACAGAAAATGATAGGATTGTGGGATTTGCTTAAAAATAATACAGGAGTTGGGGGAATAAATGGAGCAGGATTACAGTGCATTGAGGATTGTTTGGCTGAGGGATGGCACATGGTAGTTTACCATTCTTCCTGTGTTACACCTTCTAAATTCTCCAGAAAAAAATATAAAGACAATTTTAGGGAATAGTTTAATGATTGATATCTTTAGCTATCTAATTCTGCTTGTTACTTTTTGCACAGTAGTAATTTTATTTATAATAAATAAAAATTCAATAAAACTAATTGGGTCGCAAAAAGGAGAAGAAAGTATTGATTATAAATATACAGTGGATCCATATATTAAGAAGAGTCACTCTAGTTCTTTTTAAAATTCTTATAATAAAGTGCATACTATGTTAAAGTTATTTCATAGAAATTAGTTTTGGCATCTTATGTGCAATTCCATTTAGATGTAAACAATACATTAAGTATTATTTCATAATGTAACTAACTTTACTTTTACCTTAGCCAAAGCTTTTTACCTCATTTATCATGATTTAGACAGAAATTGGTATTGAGAAGTGGAGTATTGTTATAACAAATACCTAAAAATGTGGAAATTATTGAAAACTGAAAATATCTACATCAAGGCAAGAACTATATATTGGAGAATTTTAGGCATCTCCAGTTAAATTGAGTTAAAATAATATTTGCTGTCATTACTATGATTGATAGGACTTTAAAAATTATCTCAATATAGTATAAAAAAATAAATTTTATATCTACACATAATTGGGTTGCTTACTTTCTAGTAATATTTATTTACTTGAAAATCATATTTGAAGATAATAAAATATTCTATAACTAGATAGAAGATAAACATTAAAAAGTAAACATGTTTTCATATATTAAAATTTATCAAGTGGAAAAATGCTATTAAAAATTTTTATCAAAGTTAATCAAACAAAATATAAAGCACAATTAACAAAAAATTGGCAGGGCTCACATAAAAATAAAATGACAAACTTTGAGATATATCAAAAAGGCTTAAATAGGTAAAAATAAAAGAATGTTTCAGGGTGTTTTTGTATTCACAATTAGTCTCTGATGTGTAATACAATCAAAATCTGAATAAATTTCACAGAATCTGAAAAAAATTCTAAAACATATGCTGAAGGGTATATAAAAATATTTAAAATGAGTAAGAAAGATAATATTAGCAGTAGTGATTTAATTATCTACAATTGTAAAATTCAACAAATTCTAACAGAGGGATTAATAAGAAATAATGATTTTTAAAATTATTGTTGTAAAAACCCTTACCTCACATCATATATGAAAGTACATTTCAGAATTAAAATACTGGAAATTAAAATAATATATTGAAAATACAAAAGGATATGGAAAATACCTAAATTCCAAATATTTTAAATTTAGAAGCAGTGGAATAAATCACAATAGGAAATATAATTAGGTTTAGCTGCATAATATTTTTACCTAGGTTAAAAATGAAGCATAACAAACATGAGAAAAGATGCAAATGGTACTGAAAATATGAAATAGTGTCTTCATTATGTAAAATGGTTATGACAGTTCAAAATGAAAAGCATTGATAGATAAATGGACAAGGAGAGATGAAGAATTTATTTTAAAAAAAAGAAAATGAAACTAACCATCAAATATATAGAAACTACACATTACAATCCGGTTCAACAATTGTAATTTTAAACAATGAGATAACATACTTCAGGCCATTAAACCAAAATATTTTTAAATGTTAATATCCAAATCAATAGAAAAAACAATAGATTGGAATAGAAACTAGTAGTTTTATATTTATTTATCCACTCAGCAAATCATTTTTAGGTGTTTATTCTGTGCCAGCTCTGGACTCGGTGATGGATAAACAATGATGGGTTAAAAAGGAAAAAGTTGATCTGTTTTCAATGTGATTCTCTTGTTAATAGCATAGATAATTTGTACCATGGCTTTTGGGGGAAGTAACGTAAAAATGTATATCAAGGGCATATATACCCAAATCTTTTAGCTTATTAATGATCCCCCAAAATTAATGCAGGTGAAATAAAAAATAGCTATAGATAGATAAAGCCTAGTATACAAGGTATTGCTTGCAATGGTGTTTGCAATACTCCAATTTGGGCATCTTATAAAATATTAAGTAAACACACACAGCACACATATATAATTGCATGCTTACTATTATTACAACTACATTAAAAACTAGAATGTAAAAATATAAAATTAACAGCAATTGTGTTTTGGCGCTGTGATATTGTATAGATTTTTTTTTTTTTTCATTTATTTTCAAAGCATTTTTAATTCTATTTTCTTAACTTAAGGCCATTTAAAAAATAAAAAAGTGTAAATCCACATTGGTCTAACTGGTAATAAAGAACGTAAGACATTAAATTTTGAAGTTGCTTTCTACAAAATGAAAAATTAAGCACTTCTGAAATGAATATTTGCCGGCTTCTTTCTATACATAATAATGAGATGAGACCATGGTGTCACAAAAGACCGTTTAAAAAGCAAAAGGCTAAATAAAAGCCTGGGAGTCATAGGCTGAGGCTTTTCTGCTGATAGCTGTTTGGCTAAAATTCCTTGGATTCTGGTTATTTATCTGTGAACTCATGAATCTAAACCAAATTAACAATCTCAAAAGTTAGTCACTTCTAAAGGTCTATGAAAACCTAAAAAAAAAAGAATTATGAATTAAAAAAATGTAAGTCCATGAAAAACTGTTCTTGCTAAAAGTTATACCTAGCTACATTTCCATTGTTAACTTCATTTCAAATGTGGTTTATTTATATTTGTAAGTTTTTAGTCATCATTTTGTGTTTAAAATGTATTTTTTAGGTCAGTGGTAAATCCAGAAATACAGAATTATAATATAAATGCTATAAAAATAGTAGGCAGTATCATCCTCAGCTTAGGAAAAAAATAGATGTCTTTCCTTCTGATGTTACAGTATTGGCATGTCGAGGAGCAGTTATCAAAACAAAACAAAACAAAAGCAAAACCAAAACAAAACCCCATGTGCCTTATGACATTATCACTCTTTCCTAAATGGGCTTTGGGTAGAATGTTCCTAGGGGAAAGAGCTGGCATTAAAAAGTGATAGGATGACAAAACAGTCTGAAGAGCTCAAACAGTCTTATTGTATCATATGAATAGTTAAGAGATGAGTGATAAATAAATTATAATCTTAATTTATCATTATCATTTTGATATACATGTCTAACTGATGCAACTTTGATTTTTTCAAAGATCATTTTAAAAAATTGAGTTCATAAAAAGGCATTCATGTGGAAACTACATGACAGGTTACATGAAGGCAGGGCCTATGCTGTACACATATTTCTATGTACCCATGGTATGTCCTCAGTACTTTTTTTTTTTTTTGCTGTGATATTGTATAGATATTTTTCATTTATTTTCAGACATTCTGTAATTCTATTTTCTTAACTTAAGGCCACTTAAAAAATAAAAAACGCTTAAATCCACATTGATCCAACTGAAATATAAGTTCCATGGGAACAAGGATTTTGTCTCTTTTGTTGCTTGATATATCCCAAGCTCCTAGAAGAATGATTAGCACTTAGTAGGTATCTGTAAACATTTGTTGAATGAAATAATAGATCACACATAAGAAAAACTCCAAATTTTCCATTTAATCTCATTGAATAATATGATTGTTAAAATGTCTTTTTCAGTACTGTAGTTATTTAGAAAGCATAGCAATTTAGTCGATTAAAAAAACAAAGAGGTTTTGATGAAGGTAAGGTAAATGAAGACAGGCCTATGGACCACAGTACTTTAAATCTTCAAGATGAATTGTTAGACTATTGGATATGTAACTATTTTAAATAATTTCTCATAAAATGGAATAATAAAAATATTAGGATGGAATATAACTAAGTGTGTTTTCTGATTATTGCTAAATATCCAAAACTTAGTGGCTTAACCAATACTAAATTTTAAGCTCTTAGAGTTTCTGCATGTTAGATATTCAGGCACAGTTTTCCTGGGCAGTTCCAGCTCAGTGTCTTTCATAAGGTTGCAGCCAAGGTGTCAGCCAGGGCTGGAGTCTTCTGAAGATTTGTCTAGGGCTTAGGGATCCACTTTAAAAGTGGCTCATTTGCCTAATTGACTAGCTGGTGCCAGCTGTTAGCAAGAGATCCCACCTCACTGCTGGACCTGAACAGTACACTGGCTGGCCAGAGCCATCTGGTCAACCTTAGACATGGCAAGCTCGCGGCTAAGTCCAACACTTGCGGCCAACATCTGTCTCAAAATAAATAAACAAAAAACCAACAGTAAATATTTAGCAATGACAAATAAATAATAATAAACAATGTTAAAGACCAACAAATAAATAAGTGAGAGTGAACAAAGGTAAAGGGTAACTAGTATCACAAGATCTTCTCTCTCTCTCTCTCTCCCTCCCTCCCTCCATCCCTCCCTCGTCTCTTCTCTCTCTCTCTAGCAGCCCACATTGATGAGAAGGGAGGTATTAGGCTGCCTCTTTTGAAGGGAGAGATATCAAAGAATTTATGAGTTATATTTTAAAAACCTCCAAATGTGAACAACTATTTGATTTGGTGAGCTCCTGATTCATTACTATGGCCACATAGTATGGCCTCATAGAAAAAAATGAGGCTGTGAGAGTTGCAACTTTGTGATAAAATGATTTGCACGATCCTCTAAGAAGATATGCCTCTTTACTAAGGATTTTCATTTAAAAAAATCAAATTATTACCTCATTTTTTTCACTTTATTTTGCCTATGAGTACACATCATATGTATGGGGAAACTTTATTTCCAATGTGTCTCATATTTACTGCAGATATCCAGAAGAAACTCCTGAAGACGCTTGTTCAAAAATTGAAAGCCTGTGTTCCACCTCAGCCCTACTAAATTAGAATCTTGTGTATGAGATGCCGGGATCTTCATTTTTAACAAAGATCTAAGGCTGATTCCAATTCAGGTGGTCCATGAACTCTAACAGGTTCAGGAGAAAGAACCAGTAAAACAGCTTATTGTCTTTAGCATAGCCTCGCTAGGAAAGATGTCTGGATATAATTCCCCAATGTCAAAGACAGGTTTATGGAAATAGGGTTACAAATGATTTTTTCCAATATATGAACTACATCATCAAATAGAACTCCTGCAGGAAAATTATAATGTTTTCCACAACTCTGCCTTAGGCTGAAAATTAAGCAGGATATATTGATAGACTTAAATCATTAGAGAAACGTGAAAAAGTTTTAAAATGAAAAATTGCATAATTTAAAATTGGACTTCTGAGTTACAAAGCAGGAAAAGAAAAGAAATCAAGCATCGCTCATCACCAGTTAAAAAGAACCTTATGGGAAACTATCACAAGAACAGAAAACCAAACACCGCATGTTCTCACTCATAGGTGGGAACTGAACAATGAGATCACCTGGACTCAGGAAGGGGAACATCACACACGGGGGCCTATCATGGGGGGAGGGGGAGGGAGAGGGATTGCATTGGGAGTTATACCTGATGTAAATGGCGAGTTGATGGGTGCAGCAGACCAACATAGCACAAGTATACATATGTAACAAACCTGCACGTTATGCACATGTACCCTACAACTTAAAGTATAATAATAATAAATAAATTAAAAATAAATAAATAAATAAAAAAATAAAATTAAAAAAAAAGAAAGACTAATATGTGGGTAAATATAAAAAAAGAACCTTATGGGAAAGGTTGCTTCATAACAACAAAAGGAAGGAGAAATCCCTAATAGTGACTCTTTCCAGACAACAATAATGTTTGCAATTATCTTTTTCTGAAAATAAAGAAATAAACCATCATTGAATATTTATAAAACGTCATAAAATAATTAAGTGCTCTAACATTATTAAACTTTAATTGCATTGAAGCAACTTTCAATGCAAATTTTATATTACTTTTTAAGTAAATTTGCACCTTCATAAAAGATGGCTAACATGTCTATTTTTTTTCTTCATTCACAGACCAGGAGGAATACAGGGAACAATATATGGCATGGATATAAAGGAGTAACAGGTTTGTTTGTTTGTCGTTTTTGTTTGTTTAATGGACACCTTCTGTGTGTACATACAAAAGGTATATAGCCTTTCGAGGTACCTATTTTGTCAGGTCATAGACTTTCTGCAGCGATACCATTCATGTTCACAGGGATTATTTTCAAATGAGTTAATAAATTATGTACAAAAAAATGTTATATGTGGCTGTAACTTATATTTGGAAGGTATAAATATGTCTCCCAAATACAAAAGCTATTGAGTGCAGGGGCCAGAATTTGAAGTCATAACTTCTGAGCCACAATGCCTAGGCTATATTCATTATAGCACTCTTCTTCTACAATGAACACTGAAAAATTAGTTTTGACCACAAGAGTCTTATTCATTTGAATTCTCATCTTTTTATCAAACTTTATGTGAATGATTTATTTTTTCTTTGCAATTAGCCTTTCCTTAGTTATAATTCTAAATCTTCCTTCCAATATAAATATTATTTTACATTGAATATGTATTGCTTTCCACAGAAGAAAATATAAGTGGTTGTGGTCATGGTGGAAATCAGTTTTTAATCACTGATATATCCATGATGTACACTTTGTATATAGAAATGGAATCATAATGACACCTTAAGCTTTGTAAAGACATTTATAATTTACGACATAATTTATGTCATATATATGTCATAAATTGTAAGTGTCTTTACAAACTTTAAGTTCTATAAATGTCTTTATATGGCCGAAGCTGGTGGATCACTTGAGGTCAGGAGTTCAAGCCCAGCCTGGCCAACATGGTGAAACCCCGTCTCTAATAAAAATACAAAAATTAGTCAGGCATGGTGACAGGCACCTGTAATCACAGCTACTTGCAAGGCTGAGGCAAGAGAATCACTTGAAACCAGGAAGCGGAGGTTGTGGCGAGCCATTGTTGCTCCATTGCACTCCAGCCTGGGTGACAGAGTGATACTATGTCTCAAAAAAAAAAAAAAAAAAAAAGTAAAATAAAAAATATATATAATTTAAAACATATTTCACCTGTGTCATAGGCAGGGTATACCTTATTAACCCTAAAGAACCAGAACCAAACAAGTTAGCAAATTGGATTAAAATTGCAATGCCGAGAAAACACTGTCAGAGGCAGTTCACCTCTAAGAAATCAAAAGCCCCATTTTCACCTCTTAAATGAGAAATATCTCAGTTCATTTATCACTGCCTCCTGGAAAGGGAAATCTTTTCTTGTTTCCACATCTACCAGCTATTTATAGTACTTTTTAAAGAAATTAGTGAATGATTAAGTAACTTTACATTTTGATAGGTAATTTTCAATCTGCTTTCGGGTTATATATTGCTTCATAAGAAATGATCCCAGAACCTAGTGGCTTAAAATAATAACCATTTAGTGACACCTAACAAGTTTATGAGTCAAGAATTTAGTCAGGGCTCAGCTGATGATTCTTCAGCTGCATGTAGTGTTCACTAAGGGTCACATAGACATATTTGGTCATTTATTTTCTCTAATTGAGTGGGAGTCAAGTGGACAAACTGAGGTAGGTTAGATACAGTGGTCGTATCCTCCCTTAAAGGAGAACAGACTTGCTAAGTCGAGAGAACAAACCACCTGACAGTGAACAAACCAGATCCTGGGCTTGTGTTTGGAACATTCTGCAGCAAGTAGGTAAAAGAGCTGAAGGGAAAATCCAGAAATTCATATAAACACAGAAACCGATGATTAGTGTCCTTGGGATGACCTCTGCTTATTATAATAGTAAAAAACATGCCCTGGATGAAGATTTAAGATGCTAGTGGGACATGTGATGTATGTACTAGCATGCACAGCTATAGCTCATGATGTAGTTCTAGACTAGAAATTGCAGATTATCAATTCTACTTCTGTCTTTGTGACCAGATCTCTGTATAATTGCTACCTATAATGAAGTCACATATATATTAAATGGCCAATTTGAAAAGGAAAAGAGAGAAAGAAAATGTTATTTATATTTTATAAGTTGTTGTTGAGCTGTTTTGTAAATTATAGGATATTAGTAAAAATTACTTGGGCAATAGTATTTTACTGTTTTGATAGAAATATCCAGTTAATTTATCAAGTGACTATTAGCTCCTTCTCAAATCTCAAGAGCAAAATATACTACTTTCAATTAGTTTTCATTTCTGAACTAGAAATCATGCAGCATACTGTCTATTCTAGAAAGTACAAAAAAAGTGTAGTGCCGTCCTGCAAGAAACTATTCTTTTGTACCTATTTATAAAATTAAATTGACTTTTCATGTACATTGAAGTGATAAAAATTATTTTCCTTATTGTCAGAATTGGAAGCAGTACTTAAACACAAAAAGAATGGCTCAGTTTGAAGAAAGTATTGACAAAATCTATTTCCAAGAGTACAGAATCAAAAACTCTTTGTTGAAAATAATGATTAATTTTTTAAATTGAAACTTGTTTCAGTGAAACTATTCTAAGAAGATAATAATTCTTAGTTGCCATACTTTTTTCTTATTTCACATCAACTTAGCCAAATAAGGGAAAAGTAATGAAGTAAAAATTTCTCTCTGGTGTGTCTACATTAAAGGACACATAAAATGAGCAAAGATGAAGTTGGTGGAGTGGAGAGGATTTATAGAACATAAATTCCAAAGAAAGAATTTGCAACTTTATTCAGTAGGCTGTATTGAATCATTGAAGAACACTAAGGTGGGGAGTGTCAAAATTATAGTACTCTCAAAAGAAGATCGATCTTGACTATATGGAATGGATCAGAACAAAGAAAGACTAGACAGAAGAAATATCCCTTAGGGAACAAAGGAACAAGTGTATTCCAGATGGGAAAAAGGGCTTAGAATGTGCAAGTAGCAGTAACAAAAAGAAAGGACAAAAATTGATGTTAATGACTTATTTCAGGGAAAATTCTTAAAGGCCTAGAGATTAATTGGATGTGGCAGGTAAAATAGGTAATTCAAAGATGACTGTCAAATAAACAGGTCTGAATAACAAGGAATGAAATTATCCTTAAGAATTCTGCAAGTTGGGGGGCACCCAAGACGGCCAAATAGGAACAGCTCCAGCCTCCAGCTTCCAGCGTGAGCAACACAGAAGATGGGTGATTTCTGCATTTTCAACTGAGGTACTGGGTTCAACTCACTGGGGCATATGGGACAGTCAGTGCTGGCCTGGGGGTGCAGCCCGACCAGTGATAGCTGAAGCAGGGCTAGGCATCACCTCACCTGGGGAGTGCAAGGGGGAAGGGAATTCCTTTTCCTAGCCAAAGGAAATTGAGACACACAACACGTGGAAAATCGGGTAACTCCCATCATAATACTGCACTTTACCAAGGGTCTTAGCAAAGGGCACACCAGGAGATTATATCCCACACCTGGCCCGAAGGGTCCCACACCCACAGAGCCTCCCTCATTGCTAGCACAGCAGTCTGAGATCTAACAGCAAGGTGGCAGCGAGGCTGGGGGAGGGGCGCCCACCATTGCTGAGGCTTAAGTAGGTAAACAAAGCCATCTGGAAGCTCCAATTTGGTGGAGCCCACCTGCAGTTGAGGGTCCTGACTGTTAGAAGGAAAACTAACAAACAGAAAGGACACCCACACCAAAACCCCATCAGTACGTCAACATCATCAAAGACCAAAGGCACATAAAACCACAAAGATGGGGAAAAAGCAGGGCAGAAAAGCTGGAAATTCAAAAAATCACAGCGCATCTCCCCCTCCAAAGGAACGCTCCTCATCACCAGCAACGGAACAAAGCTGGATGGAGAATGACTTTGATGAGTTAAGAGAAGAAGGCTTCAGTCGATCAAATTAGCTCCTTCTCAGAGCTAAAGGAGGAACTACGTACCCAGTGCAAAGAAACTAACAACCTTGAAAAAAGAATGGATGAATGGATAACTACAATAATCAATGCAGAGAAGACCTCAAAAGAACTGACAGAGATGAAAACCATGACACGAGAAATACGTGACAAATGCACAAGCTTCAGTAACCGACTCGATCAACTGGAAGAAAGAGTATCAGCGATTGAGGATCAAATGAATGAAATGAAGCGAGAAGAGAAACCAAAAGAAAAAAGAAGAAAAAGAAATGAACAAAGCCTGCAAGAAGTATGGGATTATGTAAAAAGACCAAATCTACGTCTGATTGGGGTGCCTGAAAGTGAGGGGGAAAATGGAACCAAGCTGGAAAACACTCTTCAGGATATCATCCAGGAGAACTTCCCCAACCTAGTAGGGCAGGCCAACATTCAAATCCAGGAAATACAGAGAACGCCACAAAGATACTCCTCGAGAAGAGCAACTCCAAGACACATAATTGCCAGATTCACCAAAGTTGAAATGAAGGAAAAAATCTTAAGGGCAGCCAGAGAGAAAGGTCGGGTTACCCACAAAGGGAAGCCCATCAGACTCACAGCAGATCTCTCGGCAGAAACTCTCCAAGCCAGAAGAGAGTGGGGGCCAATATTCAACATTCTTAAAGAAAAGAGTTTTCAACCCAGAATTCCATATCCAGCCAAACTGAGTTTCATAAGTGAAGGAGAAATAAAATCCTTTACAGACAAGCAAATGCTTAGAGATTTTGTCACCACCAGGCCTGCCCTATAAGAGATCCTGAAAGAAGCACTAAATGTGGAAAGGAACAACTGGTAGCAGCCATTGCAAAAACATGCCAAAATGTAAAGACTGTTAATGCTAGGAAGAAACTGCATCAACTAATGAGCAAAATAAGCAGCTAATATCATAAGGACAGGATCAAGTTCACACAAAACACTATTAACGTTAAATGTAAATGGACCAAATGGTCCAATTAAAAGACACAGACTGGCAAATTGGATAAAGAGTCAAGACCCATCAGTTTGCTGTATTCAGGAGACCCATCTCACGTGCAGAGACACACATAGGCTCAAAATAAAGGGATGGATGGAAGAAGATTTATCAAGCAAATGGAAAACAAACAAACAAAAAAAGCAGGGGTTGCAATCCTAGTCTCTGATAAAACAGACTTTAAACCATCAAAGATCAAAAGAGACAGAGAAGGCCATTACATAATGGTCAAGGGATCAATTCATCAGGAAAAGCTAACTATCCTAAATATATATGCACCCAATACAGGAGCACCCAGATTCATAAAGCAAGTCCTTAGAGAGTAACAAAGAGACTTAGACTCCCATACAGTAATAATGGGAGACTTTAACACCTCACTGTCAACATTAGACAGATCAACGAGACAGAAAGTTAACAAGGATATCCAGGAATTGAACTCATCTCTGCACCAAGCAGACCTAATACACATCTACAGAACTCTCCACCCCAAATCAACAGAATATACATTCTTCTCAGCACCACATCACACTTATTCCAAAATTGACCACACAGTTGGAAGTAAAGCACTCCTCAGCTAATGTACAAGAACAGAAATTATAACAAACAGTCTCTCAGACCACAGTGCAATCAAACTAGAACTCAGGACTAAGAAAATCAATCAAAACCACTCAGCTACATGGAAACTGAACACCCTGCTCCTGAATGACTACTGGGTACATAATGAAATGAAGGCAGAAATAAAGATGTTCTTTGAAACCAATGAGAACAGAGATACAACATACCAGAATCTCTGGGACACATTTAAAGCAGTGTGTAGAAGGAAATTTATATAAATGCCCACAAGAAAAAGCTGGAAAGATCTAAATATGACACCCCAACATCACAATTAAAAGAACTAGAGAAGCAAAAGCAAACATATTCAAAAGCTAGCAGAAGGCAAGAAATAACTAAGATCCGAGCAGAACTGAAGGAGATAGAGACACAAAAAACCCTCCAAAAAATCAATGAATCCAGGAGTTGGTTTTTTGAAAAGATCAACAAAATTGATACACCGTTAGCAAGACTAATAAAGAAGAAAAGAGAGAAGAATCAAATAGATGTAATAAAAAATGATAAAGGGGATATCATTACTAACCCCACAGAAATACAAACTACCATCAGAGAATACTAAAAACACTTCTATGCAAATAAACTAGAAAACCTAGAAGAAATGGATAACTTCCTGGACACTTACACTCTCCCAAGACTAAACCAGGAAGAAATTGAATCCCTGAATAGACCAATAGCAGGCTCTGAAATTGAGGTAATAATTAATAGCCTACCAACCAAAAAAAGTCCAGGACCAGACAGATTCACAGCCAAATTCTACCAGAGGTACAAGGAGGAGCTGGTACCATTCTTTCTGAAAATATTCCAATCAATAGAAAAAGAGGGAATCCTCCCTAACTCATTTTATGAGGCCAACATCATCCTGATACCAAAGCCTGGCAGAGACACAACAAAAAAAGAGAATTTTAGACCAATATCCCTGATGAACATCGATGCAAAAATCCTCAATAAAATACTGGCAAACTGAATCCAGCAGCACATCAAAAAGCTTATCCACCATGACCAAGTGGGCTTCATCCCTAGGATGCAAGGCTAGTCCAACATATGCAAATCAATAAACATAATCCAGTATATAAACAGAACCAAAGACAAAAACCACATGATTATCTCAATAGATGCAGAAAAGGCCTTTGACAAAATTCAACAGCCCTTCATGCTAAAAACTCTCAATAGATTTGGTATTGATGGAATGTATCTCAAAATAATAAGAGCTATTTATGACAAACACACAGCTAATATCATACTGAATGGGCAAAAACTGGAAGCATTCCCTTTGAAAACTGGCACAAGAGAGGAATGCCCTCTCTCACCATTCCTATTCAACATA
Organism: Papio anubis; assembly: GCF_008728515.1. Taxonomy (NCBI): domain Eukaryota; kingdom Metazoa; phylum Chordata; class Mammalia; order Primates; family Cercopithecidae; genus Papio; species Papio anubis. Next base: position 22,904,433 of record NC_044994.1, read on the forward strand.
GTGTTGGAAGTTCTGGCTAAGGCAATCAGGCAAGAGAAAGAAATCAAGGGTATTCAGTTAGGAAAAGAAGAAGTCAAATTGTCCCTGTTTGCACATGACATGATTGTATATTTAGAAAACCCCATCGTCTCAGCCCCAAATCTCCTTAAGCTGATAAGCAACTTCAGCAAAGTCTCAGGATACAAAATCAATGTGCAAAAATCACAAGCATTCTTATACACCAGTAACAGACAGAGAGTCAAATCATGAACAAACTCCCATTCACAACAGCTTCAAAGAGAATAAAGTACCTAGGAACCCAACTTACAAGGGATGTAAAGGACCTCTTCAAGGAGAACTACAAACCACTGCTCAGTGAAATAAAAGAGGACACAAACAAATGGAAGAACATACCATGCTCATGGATAGGAAGAATCAATATCATGAAAATGGCCATACTGCCCAAGGTAATTTATAGATTCAATGCCATCCCCATTAAGCTACCAATGAGTTTCTTCACAGAATTGGAAAAAACTGCTTTAAAGTTCATATGGAACCAAAAAAGAGCTCGCATTGCTAAGAAAATCCTAAGCCAAAAGAACAAAGCTGGAGGCATCACGCTACCTGACTTCAAACTATACTACAAGGCTACAGTAGCCAAAACAGCATGGTACTGGTACCAAAACAGAGATATAGACCAATGGAACAGAACAGAGCCCTCAGAAATAATACCACACATCTACAGCCATCTGATCTTTGACAAACCTGACAAAAACAAGAAATGGGGAAAGGATTCCCTATTGAATAAATGGTGCTGGGAAAATTGACTAGCCATAACTAGAAAGCTGAAACTGGATCCTTTCCTTATTCCTTATACGAAAATTAATTCAAGATGGATTAGAGACTTAAATGTTAGACCTAAAATCATAAAAACCCTAGAAAAAACCCAGGTAATACCATTCAGGACATAGGCGTGGGCAAGGACTTCATGTCTAAAACACCAAAAGCAACAGCAACAAAAGCCAAAATTGACAAATGGGATATAATTAAGCTAAAGAGCTACTGCACAGCAAAAGAAACTACCGTCAGAGTGAACAGGCAACCTACAGAATGGGAGAACATTTTTGCAATCTACTCATCTGACAAAGGGCTAGTATCCCGAACCTACAAAGAACTCAAACAAATTTACAAGAAAAAAACAAACAGCTCCATCAAAAAGTGGGCAAAGGATGTGAACAGGCAGTTCTCAAAAGAAGACATGCATACAGCCAACAGACACATGAAAAAATGCTCATCATCACTGGCCATCAGAGAAATGCAAATCAAAACCACAATGAGATACCATCTCACGCCAGTTAGAATGGTAATAATTAAAAAATCAGCAAACAACAGGTGCTGGAGAAGTTGTGGAGAAATAGGAACACTTTTACACTGTTGGTGGGACTGTAAAACTAGTTCAACCATTGTGGAAAACAGTGTGGCCATTCCTCAAGGATCTAGAACTAGAAAAACCATTTGACCCAGTCATCCCATTACTGGGTATATACCCAAAGGATTATAAATCATGCTGCTATAAAGACACAAGCATACGTATGTTTATTGTGGCACTATTCACGATAGCAAAGACTTGGAGTCAGCCCAAATGACCATCAGTGACAGACTGGATTAAGAAAATGTGGCACATATACACCATGGAATACTATGCAGCCATAAAAAAGGATGAGTTTGTGTCCTTTGTAGGGACGTGGGTGCAGCTGGAAACCATCATTCTCAGCAAACTATCACATAAACAGAAACCAAACACCGCATGTTCTCACTCATAGGTGGGAATTGAACAATGAGATCACTTGGACACTGGAAGGGTAACATCACACACCGGGGCCTATTGTGGGGATGGGGGAGGGGGAAGGAATAGCATTAGGAGATATACCTAATGTAAATGATGAGTTAATGGGTGCAGCACACCAACATGGCACATGTATACATATGTAACAAACCTGCACGTTGTGCACATGTACCCTAGAACTTAAGTATAATAATGATAATAATAATAATAAAAAGAATTCTGCAAGTCAAATGCTGGATCTGATTTGGAAAAGTAGAGCAACTTCTTTGTTATAAACAGGCTGAGTTGAAGTGGTCAGTGAGTAGGAAGCCCGGATGAAATAAGTCCGGTGACAAGAGGAAATGTGTGAGACAGAAAGCAACAAATGTTAGTGTAGACTCTGCAAGCATAGATGAATTTATTTAGCACCGAGTGCTGGATAGGTTGCAGGCATGGATCTAAGCACAGAGATGCTTGTTGGAACAAAACAGATGTAGTGCTTGCTTTTCTGGTCCTAACATTTTAATGGGAGAAGGAAAAGAGGAAATGTGTATAAATAAAGGAGAGAGTTTCAAATGGTGGTATGGACTGAGAAAAAGAATTGAAGACTGATTTAAAAATATTACTGGCAGAAGATACTAATTTAAAGTAGATGATCCATCAAGGCCTCGTTGAAAAATTGTATTTCCCATAAGACTTGAATAAAATAAGAGTTAGACAGGAGAAGACCAGAAGGAAAAGGGACCTCGCAAAGGCATCATCAAGGGCAATGTCCTCAGGGAAGAATTAGCTTAGCACTCTGGAGGAAAATAAAGGCTGATGTACCTGGAGCACAGAGAATAAAGGAAAGTTTGTAGGTGATGAGGTCAGGACAGACAGATGTGGGTCACATTAGCCTTGTTGATTCTGGTAAAGAGTATGGACTTAGTATTCTAAGTGCAACAAAAGATACTGGATTGTTTAAGCAACATGTGCCATGCTATAGTTAGGTTTTTGAAAGCCTCTCTGCCTATCAAGTGTAGAATGGATTTAACGGGGCAAGAGTTGAAGCAGGTAGACCAGTTGGAAAGTTGTAGCAACACAAGTGAGAGATGATGATCAGAATTAGCTTAATAGCAACAAAGATAGGACAAGGGGAGAGATGGGAGAAAAATGGAAATATATGTTGGACATGGAATTGTTTTTATATAATTGAATATGTGTGATAAGAAGAGTGAAGCTTCAAGTGGTGTTCCCAAGCTTGCCTCAGGCCAAGATGATAGGGAAAAAACAAAATATCTGTCACGGCTCTGTTAAGTTGGTAATAAGAGATCACTATTTAGGGAGAGAGTGGATGGAGCCAAGTAAAGAGAGCAGTTATTATATATACAGATATATATATACACACATATATATATATAAAATAGATAAAATTGAATTTTCATGTACATATTAGTTAATTTCATGTACATATATTAATCCTGACCAGAGATATAAAATTGGGAGTCATCAGCAAATAAAAGGTGTTTAAGTTGTTGGGATTCTATGTGATCACGTAGGTTGCAAGTGTACTTAGAGATGAATAGTTCTGGCACCAAGCCCGGCATCACCTTAATATTTAGAAGCTGAGTAAAGTGCAGGAGGAACAAGTAAATAAATTTTAAGGCGGGCTCACTGAGGTAGGGGAAAAACCAGAAAAGAATATGATTACAGAATGAAAGAGAATGTTCCAAGAGGAATAAAGAGGTCAAATTTGTGGGCTGTGTCTGAGAGATGGAATACAACGAAGAGAGAACTAATTTTTGAGCTGGGTGATATAGAAGCTACAATGACTTAACGAAAGTAGTCTCATCAGAGTGGTAGGAACAGAAGCATAAGTAGATTAGGGCAATGATTCACAGACCAGATATGTTTTGGTGTCCAGGAAACATTTGGCAATGTCTGGAGACATTTTGATTGTCACATTTGGGATCTGTGGGGAGAGGTTCTACTACCATCTAGGAAGTAGAGGCCAGAGATTCTCAAAGGATTCTACAGTACACAGTACAGGCCCCATGACAAAAGTTACCCAGCCTAAAAGTGTGCCAAGGTGGAGAAACCCTGAATGAAGATAAGGAGAAACGGAGGTGCAAAGCAAGGTGAAGAAACGTAGACAGTGTTACTGAAAATCTTTCGATAAGTTTTGCTAAAATAAGAAGCAGAGGAATGTGGTGATAGTTGAAGGAAGGCATGGGATCAGGGAATTTTGGGGTAGGAGGTTGTTTGTTTCGTAGTTTTGAATCTTTTTTTATGGGGCACACCAATGGCATTGATCCATTAGAGATGTTAATCATGTCATAATTGGAGGAGAAAAGTCATTTAAATGTAAGGAGATTTCAACCACCTCTAAAGTTTGACCTTTGTCAGGAGCAAGAACACTTTTTGTTTCGTGGTAAGAGGAGGAACTGATACAGAAAGATGCGAGAGGGTGGTGTGTTGGTGATGGGATAATAAGAGACAGTAGAAGTGCCTCAAATTTGACATGAATAAAAATGAACTATTACCTTTCTACCACATACACACATGTTCTTCTCCATTTGTCTGGATAAATTGTGTTACTTAGTTGCTCAAGTAAAAAAATATGGGATTTATCTTTCACTCATCCTCCACTTTCCACATTCAGTCACTGATCCCTTCATCTTCTGCATTATAAATAACCTCATATCTACTTCCATGTCTCCTCTCTCACTGTTATCTTAGTTCAAATCTTCATCATTTCCTTTTCTGTAAACTTGCTACAATTCTGACCTGGTAAGTCTCCAGTGTCATCTATATTAATATACTCTTCACAGGCTGTATCATTTCTATACCACAAACCTAATACTACTACCATTTGTTTAAAATCCCTTCATGCATCCCTATTTTATTAAGATGAATTTCTAAGCATTAACCAGAAATGCAAGGCTCTTCATAATTTGATGTCTATGCCACTTTCCAGCAACAATTCCCCCGCCCTCTGCCATGGTCAAGCTGAACCAACAATCTGATTTTCCCACAAAGCTCTATGTTGACTGTGTACCTGCTTATATGAGGTCCCTGTTGCACTGTGAAAGTGGAACTCAATAGAACACTGCAGAAAAAAAGGTCAAATCTTAAGATATAGAAGAATGATATTGAAGTGAGAACATGGAGACATAGAGCAATTATTTCAAGAATTGTGTTTAGGAAAGGAAAAGGAGCAAGAGAATAGCGTTGTGAGAGTACGGGTAATGGTCCAGTTGTAGGTCTACAGCTGTTTTTCTAATGCTCTGTTGTGTTTTGCCTGGTTTGGTTTGGAGAAATGAATCTGAGCATGTTTACAGGCATAGAAGAAAATATCTAATGTCAGGGGATAGGTGAGGATTGATTATGAAGATGAGAATATAATTGATTAACCAGGTCCTGGGAAGATAAAACAGGATGAGATCAAGACTACAGGTGGAAAGGTTAATTCATCTTAGAAAGGAAAAGGATTTAGTTTTCCTTAGAGACAAAATAAAAGAAATAATCATGAAAGGAGAAGATCAGAAATGTTGGTATAGAAGTGAAGATGCTTTTATATAAGTTTTGCAGAGGAGCAAAACTAAGGAATATCATGTTTACTTTCTTCAATTTTCTCAGTAAAGTTTAGCCAGAGAATACTCCTAAAGGTGAGAGGGGCAGAGGTGAAATTATTGTTCAAGGAAAGTGTAAGTTTTGGAAAAGAAAGAGCAGTAAATAAAACGTGGACTCCAGAGGAGTCAACTCAAAATATTGCTGAATGGCAGTGAATCAGGGAGGAGCACAAGCTTTGATCCAGCCAGCAGTGATGAGTGGGCACGAGGAATGTCCCAGGCTTCAGACAGCACACCTGTGTTCTTGCTGTTGTTTGCTATTTGATGCTGATTCTACTCATATTAATTTTGTAATCCTTTGTCAATTTCCATTGTCTGAAAAATGGGGATAACCATACCTCACCCAAAGAGAGGTTGTGACACTTTGTGAAATGTGTAATGATTTCTAGTAATTGAGTGGCTTCAATAAAGTCAAGCTCTTATACCTGAGTTCAGAGCCTGAGATGACTCCTCTCTGTCGGCACAGTTTTCTGATTTCCCTTGACAGCTGTGAGTCTCCTAGAAGCAGGAGCAGAAGCAACGGTAGAGAAAGTTAACAATGGTGAGGACACAAAGCTTGGAATGTGCTTCCTGGGTAACAAGGGAGCACATTGGCTCTTTTGTGCACAAAAGAGCAAATTCTCCATTATGGAGAAGTGAATGGAGACATTTGAATGTAACATAGTCCCTGGCTCCACAGTATCATATGCCTCAGAGTTTCATTCTAGAAAGGTATGGTTAATTAGCCTTGGCTATACACCAGCATCCAAGGAATGAAGATCTGAAAGAGACTCTCATTCTGATCCTGACCTTGAAGTGATCACTCAACACTTAAAAGTGTCACATGGCTGTCAGCACTTCTCATTTTGTGACCTAGGTACACCTGACTTGAATTTCTGTTTTCAATTCCAGGTTCTATTAAAATTCAAAAAGTCTACAAAGGTCTTAGGTACACATTTTCATAGCCCACTTTGCCTACCAGATTTCTGCTTCTGTGCAAGTTATCTCAGAGATCACCATTGTCTCTCCAGATGTGAAACCCAGAAGAATTCTTTGGAATGACCCCAAGATTCACTCCCATGATGTGTTTATAAGAAAAGTAAATTTCACCATGGAGGAGGGAGGAGTGCTTTATATTGCAGAAAGGCACACCCATCAACACACCTTGATCAGCATCATTCAGCATTGCCTTTAGCCAACCCATGACCTCAAAGCTTACCAATCTTCCATCATTTGAGCTTCACTTCGTTTATGATTGCCTCTCTTTCCTCTCCCTTGTCTTATCACTTCTTGTTCCTCTCTTCTCCCTCTTGGAGCAAAAACTGCAAATTCCCCATCTCTCACTTTATCATTTGTGTAGCTGTTTTCCCTGCCTATGACATGTTGGTATCTGAAAACGTTCACGCCTCCTTGTCCATCTATCCTAAGAGTTCATACAAAGGTGTTTTCCAAATAAAGGCCCATCTCTTCCCAAATGATGTCTAGTGTTAGCACGGTGGCTCATGCCTGTAATCCCAGCACTTTGGGAGGCCAAGGCGGGTAGATCACGAAGTCAGGAGATCAAGACCATCCTGGCTAACAGAGTGAAACCCTGTCTCTACTAAAAATACAAAAAAAATTAGCTGGATGTGGTGGCACACACCTGTAGTCCCAGCTACTTGGGAGATTGAGGCAGGACAATGGCGTGAACCCAGGAGGCAGAGCTTGCAGGGAGCCGAGATCACACCACTGCACTCCAGCTTGGGTGACAGAGAGAGACTCGTCTCAAAATAACTAACTAACTAAATAAATAAATAAATATTCCCCTAATTATTAAATGGTTGAGATTCCACTTTCTCTGGGGAAGTCAGTATTTCATTTAAGAATGAATGCATCTGGAGTCCATGAGAACTAGTTCAGTGCCACTCCTAGCTATGAACAAGTTGTTTATCCTCTGTGAACTCAAATGTAAAAATGTCCATTCTCAAATGTTCTGGCAATCAAACAAGAGATGCCTTTACAGTGTTTAGTACTGTGTGTAGTACATAAAATGTGCATTATAAACACTGGGTGCTGTTTCATTAATTTATCTGGACTAAGAGGGATGAATTTGAAGATGACTCCAAACCTCAGCCTTTTTGGTATATTCTTACAGTTTATGAATGTGTTTTATTAGTTACATCAAAGGACAAGACTCTGAAAAGAATTAACACAGATCCAAGATTTAACCCCAAGTTCTGGCTTTTGCATCCCTCTGAAGGTAATTTCTAAATAGAAGTAACTTTCCAAGTGACTATATTATGACATGACTTATCATACAAGGCTCATAACCAGTATATAAATGAAAAACACAGAATTCCTATTTCTTTCTCAGCTGAGCCACAGTGCTCAAGTCTGAGACTGAGCCCCAGTTACGTTATAGGAAAATGATGCAAATGTATGTCCAGAGTCCATTAAAGTTACAAGAAAAAAAAGTATTTTGAGAAAATACTGTTGAGAATTTCCAAGTAATTTGTTGTAATTGTAAATATTACATGAGTTTTATAGGTAAAAGGAATATGTTTATTTTTGCAAGAAGGAGTATTTTCCTAAGACAAGCAAGTAAAACATTGAAATTTCATTAGATGCTGGTGCTGTAGCATGGCTCATGGGGCTATACACCACGGTTAACAAAAAGGACGATGAATATATCTGAAAGTAAATATTTCAGAAAATTCACTTTAATTCCATCAGAAAATACAAATAAAATGTTTTGAGATGGAGAAAGAGAAAGATACACTTATAGGGGAAGTATAGTTCTTCCATTAATACCAGCATTATTATAGTTAAAATTTTTTAGCAATTTTCATAAATCAGATATTTTACTTAAAGATATATATGATTATTTCAACTAATTGTTGCAGAAATCCCATTTTAAAAACAAAAAATGAGCTTCAGGATTTTTAAATTAATGACTTTAGATTACTGTCTTAGTTTGGAGGAGATGTTATAACAAAATACCTTAAACTAGGTAGCTTATAAACAACAGAAATTTTTCTGTACAGTTCTGGAGGCTGGGAAGTTCAAGATCAAGGTGCCAGCAGATTTGGTGTCGGGTAAGAATCTGCTTTCCGCTTCACAGATGGCACCTTCCACCTGTGTCCTCAATGGTGGAGGAGAGTGCTCTGACCTCTTCAGCCCTATGTAAGGTACTAATCTCACGCATGAAAGCTCTACCTTCATGACCTAATCACTTCCCCAAGGACCTACCTCCCAATACCATAAAACTGGGGATTCGATTTTAACATATGAATTCTGGGGACACACAAGCATTTGGTCTATAGCAATCACATCTCCAGCAAATGGCAGGGAGATCTTGGACAAGATACCATCTTGCCTTCCAGAACAAACATCCAAACATTTCTCCTGAGGCACAACCACATTGGAACCTCACTGAAAACTTTGGGTGAGCCAAGTCACATTAACTACTTCTCCTCTATAGAACACACTTCTCTATTAGATTTAACTTGAAGAGAGATAGCAGTTGCAATGTTAAGTTGAAATTTTGACCCAGGAATCTCAGATTTCTATAATTTAAACTAATGAACTATCTAGGTGCCTTAGCAATAGAGCAGAAGAAAGCAAGAAGTAGAAATGAATAAGACAAAACAATATATTTGGAAGTGATTGACTTTGTTAGACTTTGATTGTGACTGATAATTTGAATTTCATTTTTATTTATTTAATGTTGGTGTGTAGCCCGTTTATCACAAATCATTGTAGATAGCTACATATAATAATTTTTTTTTCATTTGGGTGAAATCTATCTCGTTGCTATGGTGATAGCTATTATAAAATGGGTAAGATAAACTTAAGACCACTACATTGCCAGAGTAAAATCAATGAGGTGATACTGGAAAAGTCGGCATTTGTTATTTTGTATATTATTAGAGAGCTCTGAAATAAAATTGTGTTTTCTCTAAAAAGTAGGTATTTCCAGTTTTACATTAATGCCTCTGAAAGTGGCTAAAAGAAGTGCTAACATGGAATGATTGCATGAGCAAAACCTGAATTATATAAGAAGTTTTATATTAGGGTTAAGAGTATATAAAAAGCCTATTGTTTTTGGTTCAGAGGTTAAAATTAAATATTTTGAAAAGGCAAGCCCTGAGTCATGCATGTTAGACTAAATGTGCAGTTTTCTTCTTTTTGTTCATCTGTACTCAGCAAAAGAAATTAGGTAATGCTTTTTTTTTTTAACCTCTGACTTAATTGCTACTTGGTATTTGGCAGATAATGGAGAATAGATAAATCTCCATGACAATTTTGTTTGTTTGTATTTACAAATTCATCCTTCTCAAGTTCCAGAATAAGTGTTTTCTGATGGATGACAACATATTGAATATGATTTTCGAGAATTTGAGAAAATATCCTAGAACTCATGTGCTTTCACTACTTTTTATTTATATCAAACAAGGCTACGCATCCCTCTCTCTGGAATAAAGAAGTTTGAAGAACAGAATCTATAAAGTTTAATCTGCTCTCTTACATTGTAAGAAGTTGTGTAAGTTGATTCCTTACTAAATGCTAACTTGAAGCTAAATTGTTTAATTTTGAAGAACGTAATACAAAGAAGGCAATTCACCTTGACAATTCATAGACAAAATAAAGCACACTATTCATTTATTGTTCTTATAAAAGAATATCAGGTTTTAAAAATAAAAACAGCACATTGGGAGGCTGAGCTGGGTGGATCACTTGAGATTAGAAGTTGGAGACCAGCCTAGCCAACATGGTGCAACCCTGTCTCTATTAAAAATACAAAAAGTAGCTGGGTGTGGTGACACACAACTGTAATCCCTGCTACTCGGGAGGCTGAGGAAAGAGAATCGCTTGAACTTGGGAGGCAGAGGTTGCAGTTGAGATCGCACCACTACACTCCAGCCTGGGTGATGAGAGTGAAACCCTGTCTCAAAAAAAAAAAAAAGAAGAGAGAGAGAGAAAAAAAAAAGAATGCTCACATATTACATAAATCTTTTCACCAATTTAGAAAAAATAATCAGTTTATTTATGAACAATAAGAGTGCAAATTGCGTGAAACAATGTAAAATAAAATGGAGAGAGAAAAAGGGGGAATGTAATACAGAATTTAGCAAAAACCTTTTGTTTTGTTTGTTTTGTTTTTGTTTTTAATCACCTGGCTCAGGTAACCTCTTTCTCACCTGCAAATATGAAGACTCTTAGAAATGTTAGCTAATTGGAGATGATGTCTTATCTTACGATTTTCATTCAAAAACACCTTGTAAGTTTCCCTCCAACATGATGCAGAAAAAAAGATTAATAAAAAAAATTAAATCCCAGGATCTGAGAGACACCTTCTTATTTTATTATTAAGCACACACCTCCAGCCACTGTGAATTTATCATTCCCTCGATCATTGCCTGTCTCACCCTAGAAATTAACATACATTTTATTTTTCTCTCTAGCATTAAAAATGCATTGCAATGAATAATATAGCAGGACTGTGTATAAACTAAACCTTCCACATCCTCTTTTAAATGTTTGTTCTTCAGCAGTGATCCTCTGAGGAAAACATATTGAAAGGATGAACAGTAATTTAATTTTTTATAATAAGCAATAGTGGCAAATAAAGGACAAAAGTACTTTGCAGTGCTAAAGAAAAAAGATGAGATATTCATCAAGGGAAAATACTGCTTTCAGATTGACTGCCAGGTCATGCATATTCTTTTTCTTTTCAAACAGAGAAAATCACAAGATTAATATGAAAACCTTGGAAACACCCTATGTATGTCACAAGTCGAAGACATTTACTCTACATTATTGGGGCTTTTAGAGAAATATCTGAAAGCTTTTATGACAAAGTAGGATACCAAACAACATTTTTTATTAAAATATGAATCTAAAATTCAGAATTACCTTGTTTTTCAAAGTCTCTTGAATTATGATAGTTTCTAAAACTGAGATGAGGAAAAAATCTATTGTCAAGTTAAATTGTTAAATAGTTGTGTAAAGTAAGAAAAAAAAGTTCAATTTTGACCAGTGCCCAAAGTCATAATAACAAATGATACATTTACATTATTTTTTTTTTCCTAATAGAAAGCTTAAAATGGCTAATATTGACTACAGGTAAAATTCAATGAAACCATATTGTCAATTTGCTTTAGAATTTCTCAGCAGCATTAAAAAGAAGTCTTAAAGCATGAGCCACGCGCAGTGGCTCACGCCTGTAATTCCAGTACTTTGGGAGGCCAAGGCAGCCAGATCACCTGAGGTCGGGAGTTCGAAACCAGCATGACAAATATGGAGAAACTCCGTCTCTACTAAAAATACAAAATTAGCCGGGCAAGATGGCACATGCCTGTAATCCCAGCTACTGCAGAGGCTGAGGCAGGAGAATCACTTAAACCTGGGAGGCGGAGCCAGTGAGCCGAGATCGCGCCTTTGCACTCCAGCTTGGGCAACAAGAGCGAACCACCACCTCAAAAAATAATAAAGATAACAACAAAAATAAAAATAAAAAGGCGTTATCTTATATTTCCAAAAGAACATTTAGAAACTATTTTGTATTTCACTGTCATGTTATTAGATTTTGTAATACTTGATTCACGAGTAATAATAAATATTTAATTGGGAAGATTTTACGATGTGTGAGGAAATAAAACTAAGACTCATATAGCAGTAACTCTATTAAACAATAATATAATTAAATTGTTCGCCTAAAATCGAAGGTCTCTGTTTAATTATCTGTTCTATCCTTCAGTTGAAGATTCATGTTGAGGACAAAACTGTTGTACTGGCAGCACCTCACCTTCAAATAACCAAAATTCTCTCATCCAAGGCCTTGCTTCTAGTTTTCCAATTTTACCCTTAGGCAGACATCCCCAGACTTTCAGACTTTCAGACTTTCAGTTCACAGTGCCCTTACTCTCTCAGTAATTCTTTTTTTTTTTTTGAGACGGAGTCTCGCTCTGTCGCCCAGGCTGGAGTGCAGTGGCCTGATCTCGGCTCATTGCAAGCTCTGCCTCCTGGGTTCACACCATTCTCCTGCCTCAGCCTCCCAAGTAGCTGGGACTACAGGTGCTCGCCACCTCGCCCAGCTAATTTTTGTATTTTTAGTAGAGACAGGGTTTCACTGTGTTAGCCAGGATGGTCTCGATTTCCTGGCCTTGTGATCCGCCTGCTTTGGCCTCCCTAAGTGCTGGGATTACAGGCGTGAGCCACTGCTCCCTGCCCTATCTCAATAATTCTTTTAAGTGTTCCTAGGACAAAAGAAATACCTAACAGTTCCGTTTATTAAGCTGTGAGATGCACACAACTTAAGAAGTATTTATGTCCCAACAACTTAGTAGACATCCAAAAAGACAATACACATACATTGAAAGGAAAACTAGTGTTGTTTCATTCTTAAGTAATGGTTACCTATTACTAATGGGATGTGTATTGCTGTTGGGTACTGCACAACTTTTCAAATCTTGAAATCAGATTACACACCTCAATTTTCATTTGGTATTTGCTTTTTATTGCAACAAATGCCAAAAGTAAAGAACAACTTCTCAAAAACATGATGTAAGTGAAGAGAATATACTGTGATTTAATGTCAAGTCTGTGAACTACCCTGAGCTAGCAGTTCTCCCAATATTCAACAGATGTCAAAATTGGAGTTTCTGTTAGAAAAAAGTTTAAATTTCCCACAGAGCCTCTAAATTTACTGAAGCACCAGCAAACCTTGGCACAGACTTTGGAATCTACATTCCTTAAGGAAATTCTAGAGAAAAATTAAACAAGCTAATCTTATGTCTATTCTTGTCTTAAAAGCTCTGATGACAATCTCATGCCTCCATTTCCAACATCATTCTCTCTCTCTCTCTCATTGTCACACACATATGCACACACACACATTTGATCACCTTCTACCACTCATTTATTTCATTTATTCAAGAAATATTTATTGAGTGCTTACTGTAGACACTTTGCTAAATTATAAGGACACAGCAATGAACAAGATTCAGCCTTTGTTCATATACAGAGCTACTGGGAAAGCTAGAGGTGCAGTTAGTCAATTATAATGCTATTCTACTAAAAATAGAAAAGAGAAGAAAGTACCGTGAAAACACATAGGCAAGGTAACTAGCCCAATCTAGAGAATTTGAGGAGGAGTCATAGAAATCAAGAGTCTAAGATTATCAATAGATATCATAGATAAGTATTATTCCCTGTAGAGCTCAGCATTCACTTAAATGATATACTCTAATAGATATATTTTTTTCTGTTTCATAAAAATGAAGTTTCTGATATTGGGAAACATTTGAAGGAATTATACCTTCTAAATTAACGAAAAAAGAATAAAGCGAACATCAAACACTAATACATCAAAAACTGCTATCATAAAATGGTATCATAATAGACCAAAGCAAAACGTGTAAACCTAAAGGGATCCCTCTTTGGAGACAGTATTTTGAGGCTTTTGGAAAAAGAACATCTGCTCCATGGAAATTCTGATGGAAGGATATCAACTTCACCAATTCACTGAAACGGATCTTTAGTATCCAGACTATCTCCAAATATATGCTTTTGGTTTCGATTTTTTTTCTTTTTTTTTTTTTTATTATACCTTGTTGTAGGGTACATGTGCATAACATGCAGGTTTGTTACATATGTATACTTGTGCCATGTTAGTCTGCTGCACCCATCAACTCGTCATTTTACATCAGGTATAACTCCCAATGCAATCCCTCCCTCCTCCCCATGATAGGGCCCCCGCGTGTGATGTTCCTTCCTGGAGTCCAAGGAGCTGTTGTTCAGTTCCCACCTATGAGTGAGAGAACATGTGTTTGGTTTTCTGTTCTTGTGATAGTTTCTGTTAAGAATGATGTGGTTTCCAGCTGCATCCATGTCCCTACAAAGGACGCAAACTCATCCTTTATGGCTGCATAGTATTCCATGGTGTATATGTTACATTTTCTTAATCCAATCTGTCACTGATGGACATTTGGGTTGATTCCCCAAGTCTTTGCTAGGAATAAAGGCAACAAACATACGCGGTGCATGTGTGTCTTCATAGCAGCATAATTTATAATCTTTTGGGTATATCCCTGCAATGGGATGGCTGGGTCATATGGTACATCTAGTTCTGTATCCCTTTGAGGAATCGCCATACTGTTTTCCATAATGGTTGAACTAGCTTTACAATCCCACCAACAGTGTAAAAGTGTTCCTATTTCCACATCCTTCCAGCACCTACGTTTCCTGACTTTAATGACGCTTATCTAACTGGTGTGAGATGGTATCTCATTGTGGTTTTGATTTGCATTTCCGATGGCCAGTGATGATGAGCATTTTTTCATATGTCTGTTGGCTGTATGAATGTCCTCTTTGAGAAATGTCTGTTCATATCCTTTGCCCAATTTTTGATGGGTTGTTTGTTTTTTCTTTGTAAATTTGTTTGAGTTCTGTAGGTTCTGGATATTAGCCCTTTGTCAGATGAGTAGATTGCAAAAATTTTCTCCCATTCTGTAGGTTGCCTGTTCACTCTTGGATGGTAGTTTCTTTTGCTGTGCAGAAGCTCTTTAGTTTAATTATCCCATTTGTCAATTTTAGCTTTGCTGCCGTTGCTTTTTGTGTTTTAGACATGGTCTTTGCCCACGCTCTATGTCCTGAATGGTACTACCTAGGTTTTCCTCTAGGATTTTTTATGGTATTAGGTCTAACATTTAAGTCTCTAATCCATCTTGAATTAATTTTCGTATAAGGAGTAAGGAAAGGATCCAGTTTCAGCTTTCTACTTATGGCTAGCCAATTTTCCCAGCACCATTTATTAAATAGGGGAATCCTTTTCCCATTTCTTTGTTTCTCTCTCTGTGGTTTGTCGTTAATCAGATGGCTGTAGATGTGTGGTATTATTTGAGGACTCTGTTCTAATTCCATTGGTCTATATCTCTGTTTTGGTACCAGTACCATGCTGTTTTGGTTACTGTAGCCTTGTAGTATAGTTTGGTCAGGTAGCGTGGATGCCTCCAGCTTTGTTCTTTGACTTAGGATTGTCTTGGAGATGCGGGCTTTTTGGTTCCATATGAACTTTGTGCGTTTTTCCACTGTGAAGAAACTCATATTGGTAGTTGATGGGATGGCATTGAATCTATAAATTACCTTGGGCAGGTAAGGGTCATTTTCACGATATTGATTCTTCCTATCCATGAGCATGGTATGTTCTCTTTTTCCATTTGTTTGTGTCCCTTTTCTCTCACTGAGCAGTGGTTTGTGTCTCCTTTTGAAGAGGTCCCGCATATCCCTTTGCAAGTTGGATTCCTAGGGTATTTGATTCTCTTTAAGCAATTCAGAATGGAAGTTCATTCATGATTTGGCTCTGTGGTTTGTCTGTTATTGGTGTATAAGAATGTCGTGATTTTGCACATTAATTTTGTATCCTGAGATTCTCTTTGCTGAAGTTGCTTATCAGCTTAAGGAGATTTTGGGCTGAGACAATGGGGTTTTCTTAAATATACAATCATGTCATCTATGAACAGGGACAATTTGGATTCTCTTTCTTTTCCTAACTGAATACCCCCTTGATTTCTTTCTCTTGCCTAATTGCCTCTAGCCAGAACTTCCAACACTATGTTGAATAGGAGTGGTGAGAGAGGGCATCCCCTGTTCCAGCTAGTTTTCAAAGGGAATTTTCCAGTTTTGCCCATTCAGTATGATATTGAAGGGTTTGCCTTCATAAATAGCTCTTATTATTTTGAGGTACGCCCATCAATACCGAATTTATTGAGCGTTTTTAGCATGAAGGGCTACAATTCTGTCAAGCTTCCTTTTCTGCATCTATTGAGGTAATCATGGTTCTGTTCTGGTCTCTGTTTATATGCTGATTGCTTATTGATTTGCGAATGTTGAACTAGCCTTGCATCCCAGGGATGAAGCCCACTTGATCATGGTGGATAAGCTTTTTTGATGTGTTGCTGAACTGGTTTGCCAGTATTTTATTCAGATTTTGCATCGATACCATCAGGGATATTGGTCTAAAATTCCTTTTTGTTGTGTCTCTGCCAGGCTTTGGTATCAGGATGATGTTACCTCATAAAATGAGTGCTAGAGGATTCTTTCTATTGATTGAATAGTTTCAGAAGGAATGGTACCAACTCTCCTTATACCTCTGGTAGAATTCAGCTTGTGAATCCATCTGTCCTGGACTTTTGGTTGGTAGGCTATTAATATTGCCTCAATTTCAGAGCTTCCATTTATTATTCATTCAGGGATTCAACTTCTTCCTGGTTTAGTCTTGAAGAGTGTAAGTGTCCAGGAAATTATCCATTTCTTCTAGGTTTTCCAGTTTATTTGGTGTAGAGGTGTTTATAGTATTCTGATGGTAGTTTGTATTTCTGTGGGTTTGGTGGTGATATCCCTTTATCATTTTTAATTGCGCCGATTTGATTCTTTTCTCTCTTCTCTTTATTAGTCTTTAGTGGTCTGTCAATTTTGTTGATCTTTTCAAAAACCAACTCCTGATTCATTGGATTTTTGAGGTTTTTGTGTCTCTATCTCCTCTCAGTTCTGCTCTGATCTTAGTTATTTCTTTTGCCTCTGCTAGCTTTGGTCGTGTTTGCTCTTGCTTCTGTCTTTAATTACATGTTAGAGTGTCAATTTTGATCTTTCCTGCTTTCTCTTGTGGGCATTTAGTGCTATAAATTTCCCTCTGCACACTGCTTTTAAATGTGTCCCAGAGATTCTGGCATGTTGTATCTTTTGTTCTCATTGGTTTCAAAGCATCTTTGCCGCCTTCATTTCGTTATGTGACCCAGTAGTCATTCAGGAGCAGGTTGTTCAGTTTCCATGGAAGTTGAGCGGTTTTGATTGAGTTTCTTAGTCCCTGAGTTCTAGTTTGATTGCACTGTGGTCTGAGAGACAGTTTGTTATACTTGTTCTTGTACATTTTGTTGAGGGAGTGCTTTTACTTCCAATTATATGGTCAATTTGGAGGTACGATGTGGTGCTGAGAAGAATGTATATTCTGTTGATTTGGGGTGGAGAGTTCTATAGATGTCTTATTAGGTCTGCTTGCTGCAGAGATGAGTTCAATTCCTGGACATCCTTGTTAACTTTCTGTCTCGTTGATCTGTCTAATGTTGACAGTGGAGGTTGAAGTTCCCATTATTATTGTATGGGAGTCTAAGTCTCTTTGTGTCTCTAAGGACTTGCTTTATGAATCTGGGTGCTCCCAGCCAAGGTGCATATATATTTAGGATAGTTAGCTCTTCCTGTTGAATTGATCCCTTGACCATTATGTAATGGCCTTCTTTGTCTCTCTTTTGGATCTTTGATGGTTTAAAGTCTGTTTTATCAGAGACTAGATTGCAACCCTGCTTTTTGTTCCCCATTTGCTTGGTAAATCTTTCCTCCATCCTTTATTTTGAGCCTATGTATGTTCTGCGTGTGATGGGTTCTGAATACAGCAGACTGATGGTCTTTGACTCTTTATCCAGTTTGCCAGTCTGTGTCTTTTTTCATTGGAGCATTTAGAATCCATTTACATTTAAGGTTAAGATTGTTATGTGTGAACTGATCCTGCCATTATGATATTAACTGGTTATTTTGCTCGTTAGTTGATGCAGTTTCTTCCTAGCCTCGATGGTCTCTTTACATTTTGGCATGTTTTTGCAATGGCTGGCACTGGTTGTTCCCTTTCCATGCTGAGGCTTCCCTTCAGGGTCTCTTGTGGGCAGGCAGGCCTCCAGTGGTGACGTGTAACTTCTTAAGCATTTGCTTATCTGTAAAGGATTTTATTTCTCCTTCACTTATGAAAACTTAGTTTATTGGATATGAAATTCTGGTTTAAATCTTTTCTTTAAGAATGTTGAATATTGGCCCCCACTCTCTTCTGGCTTGGAGAGTTTCTGCCGAGAGATCTGGGAACATGGCTTCTTTGTGGGTAACCTGACCTTTCTCTGGCTGCCCTTAAGATTTTCTCCTTCATTTCAACTTTGTGAATCTTGGCACTATGTGTCTTGGAGTTGTTTTCCGAGGAGTATCTTTGTATGTCCTCTGTATTTCCTGGATTTGAATGTTGGCCTGCCCTACTAGGTTGGGGAAGTTCTCCTGGATGATATCCTTGGAAGAGTGTTTCTTCCAACTTGGTTCCATTTTCCCTCACTTTCAGGCACCCTAATCAGACGGAGATTTATCTTTACATACAATCCCATACTTCTTGTGGCTTTGTTCATTTCTTTTTCTTTTCTTTTTGGTTTTCTCGCCTATTTCATTCATTTATCCTCAATCGCTGATACTCTTTCTTCCAGTTGATCAAGTCGGGTTACTGAAGTTTGTGCATTTGTCACGATTTCGTGGTTTTCATGGTTTTTCATCTCTTTCATTTCGTTTAGACCTTCTGCATTACCTGTCTAGCCGTCAATTCTTCCACTTTTTTTCAAGATTTTAGTTTCTTTGCGCTTAATTCCTCCTTTAGCTCTTAAGAAATTTGATGGATCAGTCTCTTCTCATCTCGTCAAAGTTACTTTCCGTCCAGCTTTGATCCGTTGTTGGCGATGAGCTGGCGCCCGTCGGGAGATGTATTCTTATTTTGAATTTCCAGCTTTCTGCCCTGCTTTTTCCCCATCTTGTGGTTTTATCTGCCTCTGGTCTTGGATGATGGTGATGTACTGATGGGGTTTTGGTGTAGGTAACCTTCCTGTTTGATAGTTTTCCTCTAACAGTCAGGACCTCACGTAGGCTGGGTCTGTTGGATTGCTTTGAGTCCACTCCAGACCCTGTTTGCCTGGGTATCAGGCAGGGCAGAGGCTGCAGATAGAATATCGAACAGCGAGTGTACCTGTCTGATTCTTGCTTTGGAAGCTCTCTCAGGGGTATACTCCACCCCTGTGAGGTGTGGGGTGTCAGACTGCCCCTAGTGGGTTGATGCTCCCAGTTGGCTACCTAGGGTCAGGACCCACTTGAGCAGGCAGTCTGTCCGTTCTCGTGATCTCAGCCTCCGTGCTAAGAGATCCACTGCTCTTCAAAGCTGTCAGACAGAGTCGCTTATGCCTGTGAGTTTTCTGCTGCTTTGTTGTTGTTGTCATGGTGTAGCTGTGCCCTGTCCCCAGAGGTGGAGTCTACAGAGACAGCAGGTTTCTTGAGCTGCTGTAGCCCACCCAGTTGGCCTCCCAGCAGCTTTGTTTACCTACTCTCTAAGCCTCAGCAATGGCGGGCCTCCCCAGCCTCGCTGTTGCCTTGCCGTAGATCACAGTAGACTGCTGTGCTAGCAATGAGAGGGAGGCCCGCGGGCGTGGACCCTCCCGGCCAGGTGTGTGGATATGATCTCCAGGTGCCTGTTTGCTTAAAGCAATATTGGGGTGGGAGCTACCCGATTTTCCAGGTGTTGTGTGTCTCAGTTCCCTGGCTAGAAAAGGGATTCCTTCCCCTTATGCCTTCAGGTGAGGCGATGCCCTCGCCTGCTTCAGCTCTCAAGCAAGTGGGTCGTGGGCTGCAGCAGCTGACCAGCACTCGATCAGTCCGCACTCCCAGTGAGATGAACCCAGTACCTCAGTTGAAATGCAGAAATCACCGGTCTTCTGTGTCGCTGGCGCCAGAGCTGAGACTGAGCTGTTCCTATTCGGCCATCTTGCTCCGCCCTCCACTCGATTTTTTTTCTTAATGTTTAAAATCACATATGTATGTACAGCTAGATGTGCGATGATCTCAGTACAATGATACCAAATACCTTTTTTATTTTCCTTTCTAAAATATTTCTGCTTGTAAAGTCATCTAGGGACATAGTTAACTGTACAGTTTATAAGCTGATTGTCTCCTCCTGTCATGGCAAGTCATCACCACCATTGACATACTTGTTCCTTCTGCTTATTCATGTGCACTGGGAAGCAGAAAATACCTATGATGTCAGAAGTCTCAGGAAGTATTGCAAAGAAGGGTCAAGACCTGGGATAGAGAATTTATATCATCAGAAAGAAAGCATGCTCATTGGTTAAACTCCTGCTTCTAGATGCTTTCGCAGCCTTCTCTTGTGAGCAGAAATAATGGTAACAAGCCCTTATGCCACACTTATTATGAAACAGGTAACTTTCATCATGATTTACCTGTGATAAACTCACTGACTCCGTATAACCCCGTGAGTTAGGTATTTTCATTACCCCAATGAGAAATTGAGGCACACAGAAGAAATTGTCAGATAGTGGAAATTGATTTAAAATATGGTCTAATTTCAGCATCTTTTTCAAACCAGTGCCTCTTTCCACAGATCTTTATGATGGTTATTCCCACCTGAATGAGATATAGATTTACCTACAAACCATGGAGAATAGGTGCCTAAGAAGAAATGTAGGGATTTTTGAACAAGGAGAACCTACATATTCTCAAGTTCAGTAGAAAGATTCAAACTTACAATTATTACTAATTAAGATTCTCTTACTGTCTGAGACTTCCTCCAAAGGATGTCACCATACATCACCAGACATAAACAAATCTTTCAGGCTAAACACAATTCTCCCAAATTGGTGTTAACCAATATTTGAAGAGGAAGCATCCGGACCCCTGGCAGTAACTGTGTAGTAACTGTGTGTGCAGTAACTGTGCAGTAACTGCAGTAACTGTGCAGTAACTGTGCAGTAACTGTGTGTGCAGTAACTGTGTAGCATGTCCTGCTTTCCTTGGCTCTTCCTGCCTAGATTTTTAGTCAGCCTATGACTCTCTAGATTTGACTGATAGCTCTAACTCTTATGTTTAAACTTTAACACTGCTGTGCAATATTGACCTATTTCCATATTTCCATGATATTTCAAATAATGTTAGGTGGCCTGACCTCTACTTTAGGGATGTGAAAGTTTTCCTGCCCTTTCCTGGATCTTTCTTGAGGACATGAGCCCATGCCTGCATGTGGCATTCACTGTCCTTTCCAAGAACTATAGCCAGGGGATCCAGATGTGACCATGGTGTGGTAGAGCATGTGCGGGAGAAAGCAGGCTCCTTATCTGGCATCTGAGCTTGCTTGAGTACCGTGCCATGGGAGTATTTATCCAGTGAACAACCCATAGTCAGAAAATGTTTTTTCAATGTTCAGAGTTCATGAAACAGTAATATTCTTATGCATTGGTTTTAAATGTCTGGCTTTTTTCCTGTAACCAGTGAGTCATCCAGGCTGTGATGTTTTCCAGTTATTTCAGATAATGTAAAACCTCACTGCATGAAGGGAAATAACATGTACTATATATTAGAACTTATTTTTTCTCCACAGTTTCCAAGATTTACATCAAATAGGAAAAATAACATGGCCAAAGCATTCTTCAGGTCATTTTTTAAAAGTAAAGTAACTGAAGTCAGATGCCAGAATGCATTTCAGTTGACTGTGACTTTTTTTCCTATTCAGTAAAGAATGATTGTGATAACAGCCTGATCGTGCGTTTGATAGAAAAATGCAGGGCCACGTATTGTTCCTAACCAACAGCACCATCTTCTGTCTGCAGGATGTCAAATCTGGGAAAAGGATAACTCGCTTTGCCATGAGGCATTCAAATTTCAGGGCTTAAACAAACAATGTAAATCCCCTTTCTTCTTACCTTGACATCAGTGAGGTCAAGTTCATTTTGAAACAGTGAAAACTGCATTTTAGAAAAGGTAAGCTTAAAATTCAACCAAGAATTGCACATGGAAAGCAACATCACAACTTCAATATAGTTCTGCTAGAACTGCTGTACTCACCCAGATATCCTTTTATCTATACTTTCCACTCGGAAATTCTGCAAAAAAAGGCTGCAAATTTCATGGGCTTTACAGAAAGGGGAGTGTGAGCTCTAGTTTGTTACAATTGGAATGATTAAGAAAACAGTCTCAAATATTGGAGTCAGCTGCATCTGAGTATTACAAAGGGAAAAATAGAAAGATCTAGAGGTATGAATAACATACAACCCCTTTAAATATGAATACCTTCCAAACAAAAAACTACGTGAAACATATAGCGTCACTCCTTTTTGATGTCTATTTTAGATAAATCAACTAACTGAAGCCTTAAGCAATTAAAGAATTTATAAAGGAAAAACTAATTCGCTACTACATTTGTCAAATGCATTAAGTAATGTAATGAATAGTAATGCAAGTGAGTGTGCTGGAGGTCACAGCATGGGTCTAAGTGGTGCTTAGATACATCTGGGCAAGTCTAGTGGGGACATGGCTTCTCCAACATTCTGTGTTCAAGACGGCTTAGAAGAGGACATTCTAAGGTGAAGTGAATCCAGGCACCAACCAGCCATGCATCCTAAACCATAAACAGTAGGAAAAGTCTGGAAGCATGACTTTTGTCCTCATATCTGCCTCCCAAATGATTCTTTTGAAAAGCAAGGAAACTATGTAAAATCTGAGGAAGTTTTGGCACTAAAATTGTGTAACACATTGGAACACGAGTAGACCTATCTCTATAGGAACATCACCCAGAGACAGTCTTTCACTCCAAACTTGCCACATACCACGGTGCCATATTGGGATTATATGAACTCCTTTTCATTAATGATAGTGGTGTTGGGCCAAGCATCTCCGGTTCCTGAGAAAAGAACATTTCAAAAGATGTTTTTGGTGAATCTATTTGAAAAACACCCTAGTAGGACTTCTGAAATTAGGTGGTAGCCAAAATGTACAGGGGTTATTTGTAAGAAGGAAGGATTTGCAGGGGATTGAGAAAAGATAGAAAGAGGCCAGGCGTGGTGGCTCGTGCCTGTAATCCCAGCATTTTGGGAGGCCGAGGCGGGTGATTCATCTGAGGTCAGGAGTTTGAGACCAGCCTGACCAACATGGTGAAACTTTGTCTCTACTAAAAACACGAAAATTAGCCAGGCATGGTGGTGCATGCCTATAGTCCCAGCTACTCAGGAGGCTGAGGCAAGAGAGTCGCCTGAACCGGGGAGGTGAAGGCTGTAGTGAGCCAAGATCATGCCACTGGAGTCCAGCCTGGGAGACAGAGTGAGACTCTGCCTAAAAAAGAAAAAAGAAAAAGAAAAAAATGCAATGTCAGTTATCACATATCCATTCATTCCTTTTGGTGAAATTATAGAATCCAAGTGTGAACACAGGAGGGCTCAATTCTCAGGAAAAATAAAAGATTCACATCATTAATATTTAATATTTCTCAAAGGACCTTACATCACTTAACCAACCTTCAAATTACCTCTACATAGTCAAAGTATTGTGCTCTTATAAGTAAATATTATGAGTTAATTTAAGGTGGATCCTTTGGGCAGAAATGGATTATTTTTTCCTAAAAAAATACCAACATTGGCTGTGAAGTCAGCTAAAATTTAATGAGAATTACACAACTATCCATTTAGTTTTCGTTAGACAGGTAGTATTTGACATTATTATTTCTTTTTTGGCCTTCTTGAAGACACGGAGCATGTAAATGATCCCTTGCTATTTGTGATTCTATTTGTTATATTTATTCAAATGTTCTATAGAAAGGAGTTTGAATCAGAACCAGTAAGTTTCCTGGTAAATAAGTGACACAACCTTGCCCAAGTCCTGAAGTCATTGATTCCCAAGGACTAAGCTGCTGTGACAGTTTACCTGTGGAGACTATAGAAACCAAAACTATGCCAAATAGAGAAATGTAAATGTCCTTAATGGAAACTGAATGGTAAACAAGTGACTTTTTTCTCCAGAATAGAAATCCTTACAGATGTTTTAATCATTGCAACTCAAAACTGTTTAAACTGTTTAAAAACAATTGGCTACAGAAACCCACTAATCAATGCAGAAATTACAGTAGAATAATAGGTTGCTATAAAAAGTGTATAAACTAATTTTCAAATGGAAATATTGGTGAGTTTTTCATAATTTATATCTTTTTAATCTTTCACAGTGTTCATTTAAACTTCATTAGAAAGTTTTCAGAACACTCATGATGCTATATTTTCTTAGTCTCCCTCTTATATTAACCACATCTCCCAGTCGAATTACTCTCATTGCAAATGTCATTTTAAGACCTCTGCTTTTCAGAGATGCAATTAACAAGAAATCGAGGATGCTGTTTTCAGAAGCCATGTCCTAAATTTCCCCAAAACCAGACCATTTTCAAGCCATCAGTTAAGAGCATAAAATGTGATTGAGAGGATTTTATGTATTTAATTTTTACAGCAGGTATCGGAACAAGTACCTTTTAGCACAGTTGCCTATGTTGTAGACTTAAAGTAAATTTTTGAGAAGCACAGAATGACCTTTCTGAGGCAACACAGCTATATGATTTATATCTCTCTTTAAGTGCATGCTTTGTTAACCAGACACTAGGCAGCTATCTCTAGTCTCTCTGCTTGCCCTGTGCTCCCTGCCAAGGTCATTCCAGGGAAAACAGAACACTTCACATTGAGAATCAGCTTTTCATTCAAAGCTTCCCCTCGTTCTCCTATGGATTTTGATCATATCCTTAATGTGAAATGGCATCAAGGACAAATTATCCAAGACAGAAGACAAAATGCTTAGTTTCTAAGAGCTTTACTTAACTATTCCACTGCCTTATATGGCTGGCACAGAAATTGAAAAAAAAGTATGTGAACACTTTCTGCCCAGAGCCAGGACCCAAAAGATTAAGAATACTAGTATCTGTTCTGAATAAACACTTACGTAAGGCAACAGGTGTTGTAAAACCAGCCTTTCAGCATCTGCCTCCTAAAACTCAAAAGATAATAAAGATGCTGATGAGAAACCACTAGGGTAAGTGAACAACTTTAAGTAATCCATTAAAGGGAAAGATTCTGGTTCAAAAGAACTAAGAAATTGATCTTCATTTTTCCTCTTATATCAGGGCACATTGATAGTTATTGGCTCTTCTTATGCAATAATGAATGTGTTGCTGGGTAAATTCCTAGATGGGAAGAAGGTGAAAAAAAAATCAAGAGTAGAAGCCTATTAAAATAAACCCCTCAACTTGGGTGTTCCAGAAATACGGTGGGTTTTGCAACTGAAGAGCCATAAATCGGAGAGTTTGCTGCTATCATTTTAATAAATACAAAGAATGCCACTGATGATCTTGAAATCAGTTCTTACCACATTTGATAATTAATTTCTTTAAAACCGACACTATTAATAATAGTTCTTTTATATCTTTGACAAAAATACAACTTTAAACCAACCTATAATAAACCTAATATCACTCTATTTTTTTCCCTGTTTGCATTAATTTCAACTGCAGAAAAATA
This sequence comes from Papio anubis, assembly GCF_008728515.1. NCBI lineage: Eukaryota > Metazoa > Chordata > Mammalia > Primates > Cercopithecidae > Papio > Papio anubis. The sequence continues at coordinate 22,929,986 of NC_044994.1, forward strand.
GTAAAATCCTTCCTTGAATTGACACCAGTTTACCCAAGTATTGTTGGCTCTCAATGAGTAAACATTCATTAAGAAATGAGCTTTAAATGTAAACTGGTAGGCAAAGTTTCAATTTAACAATAAATCTTCAGACAGTCATGAAGGTGAAGAAATTAAAATTCAACACCTCCTTTGTAAGTTCTTAAAAGGGTGCATGCCAAATGTTTATATATTGCATGCATTCCCTCCTACATCACTAACCTTCTGCCTAAGCTAAGTAAATAAATATTGGAAGTATTTATCATATTTCTTCTTTGGATCTTTGCTCAAATACACGAGCTGCCACTTTGAAATATCCTCCTGGAATCATAAATTCCAAAGAATTGACTGTCTTTGTTTGGAACATCTGCTGAGAAATTTTTCCTTCTCTGTCATAAAGAAGGGCCTTAACCAAGCACAGACATGAATAATTTGAGAAGATAAATAAAGGATTATTCATTTACAATTAGATTATGAGAGAATCAAGTCATTTGAAGTAAATGGAAGCTATTTTTTTGTAGAAATGCAGGGGAGCTAAGAGCCTGAAAAATCATTATAGCATATTTTACATTGGAGAATTGGGAGGTCAAGCCATTAACTTTGTGAATTTGCAGAGGTTTCCCAGAAGCTTACTCAAATCCACTCCTAGGCCAGTGTTAAACTTATTCAACTTATTAGCATAATAACATAAATGACCATTTGCAAAATGAAGAATGACAAGAGTTTTTAAACACTGTTAGCAAAATCTCAGGGTCACATTGAAAAATAAAATGATAAACAAAAGTTTATTCCAGTATCAAACCAGGCAAGAAAAAAGCAGGTTTTTTAAATTTGCCTGCAAAGGATGACTAGCCTTACTTCTCTGAATTAATTTGTTTTTATAATAATTATCAAAATTAAAAACTAGTAGAATCCATATGTAATAAAATGAGTGAGAGTTGAAAAGAAAATTAAAAACATGTTTATTTTTATGAAATATTTTAAAGCAGATTTTAAATTGTTTTTATGTTGGTCGGAAATTAATAGAAAAAAAACAGGTGGTGAAAAATAGATTTTAAACAAAGTAGTCCTTTACTTCTGCCTGGCTAAATCACAATTGTTTCAATTCAAGGAACTAAAAAGCTATAAAAACATTTAGCTATGACAATTCTTGGCATTCGTAATAATTTTAAGTCAAAACTTAGTGTTTAACATATGTTTCATCTATAATTTTTCCTTTCACCAAACATCCAACATATAAGAAAATATATTACTTCACCAATGCCTAAGAAATGCCCATGGAGAATAATACACACACACACACACACACACACACACACACACAATTTATATATAGCCCTGGACATGACTTGGTCAAAGTACAGATTACAAAAGAAATGTATTACCATATAAAAGCAAAGCACTTACTCAAGACTTCAGGTCAGAAATGCTGATACATAAGTATTTAAATTTTATGGTTTATGTAGAGATATATTCAGATGGCTTAGATTCTGATTTCAATTCTATTGCCTATGTCCTATGGTTGTAGCCAGTATTGAATTAGTTAATATAAGCAAAGTACCTAGAACCTCTTTCAAATAATAACAAGGTTCTCTCATATCTTCTTCAACTGTTCAACCACCAATAGATACTTAGAGCATCTTTCATGGACAACACTAGACTAGGCTCTATAGAAGATACCACAAAAGTACATGACATAATCCTTGCCCTTAAGAAGTTTATAGTAAAGATGGGTAGTTAAGAAACATTGGCTAAATTATATTTAGGGGAAATAAAACCTATAGGCATTCAAAAGTAATAGTGATTTAAAAGAAACAGAAAATAATCTAGGAACTTTTTTAAAAAATGTTCTAATTGGAAGAACTCTTAGAATTGTTATTTGGAACACCCACCATTGTAGAATTCTTCTTAGGTCAACTTTTATTTCCTAATTGATAAATAGCTTTTTTAAGCCAAAATTTCCCTTTCTGGTACTCCAACACTAGATCCAGTTTCCCTTTCTAAGAGGACTTTAAGATTAAATACTTTGATGTTCAGAGATTTCATGAAGGATATAGTTGAAAATAAAGGTATTAACAAAAATGATTAATACAATCAATAATACTATTTTGTTCTACAAATCGATATGATTCAACATTTCTTTTCATTGTTAGCAAATTCACCATGTATATGCCCGGCCTCTAAGTCTGCAGTGAAGTTAATTCTTCACTAATTACTTGGTTTGATGGTATGCTGAAAAGCATTAGTAGCTACATATGACTAACAGAGATTAATTCACTTATTTATTTATTCGGCAAATATTTATGAAATGCTTCTATGTGCCAAGCAATGTTACAAACCCTGGGGATGGAGTAATGAATACAATAGGTAAAAATCCTAACCTCGGAAATTTATATTAAGAAACAAAGGCTTAAAGACAAAACAAAAGGTAGTGAGCACAATTCTTTGTCTTGTATTAGACTCCTCTTTGTTATCTATTTATTCCTCAGAAATGGACGAACATGAGAGTGATTTTATTCACCTTCTATTTGTTCTCTCTTTCCAATAGAGGAAGAAGAAAAAAAATTCGTATGTACCTAAGCCAGACTTCACAGAGTGCATATACAGTCTGCCTTGCTAGTAGAGAACTCCTGAAGCCTACGGGGGAATAAAGTAATTTGTATTCCAATTTCAAATTCTTGAAGAGTTTTACAGAATGTCAAAGAATGTTATACTCTTTGAAGATGATCTAAGTAAAGATATCAGTTCAGTCAAATACACTCAGATTACTATCAACTCTTTTCTCTTTCCAATTCCTGAAAATGAGGATATCCTTTGCTTTGACACTTACTTTATATTGTAGTAATATATCCTCAAGAATTGGTCTTGAGCCATTAAGAGGAATGCTGAAACCTTTTTGGTTTTTTTTGGTTTTGTTGTTGTTGTTGTTTTTGCCTATATATATCACAGAAAGTATCTTTTCTGCAGTCATTAAAACTGCTAAGCTAATAGTAAAAACTGAGTAGCTTGACTATTTCTATTAAATCCATATAGATAATTGAAGGCACTGACTGCTGAGCCACTTTTCCATATCACACAAGAAACTTTACAACTAATACACATAAAAAAATGGAATTTTTATTTATTGGATATAATGTACACTCTTTGGGTAACGGGTACACTAAAAGCCCTGACTTTGCCACTTCACAGTATATCCAATGTAACAAAACTGCACTTGAACCCCCTAAATCTATAAAAAAAATTAAAAATTGAATCTGGAGCTTTTAGCCAATAAAACCAAGCTGTTGACATTTCTGCAATTTATTTTATTTTTCCATTAGCATAATTGAAAATAGCTCCTAGCAACACAATCTTGGCTCATATGAGTCACAAAAGAGTTAAAATAAGTATCTTATGAACTAGTTCTGCACAAAAACCAGCGTGAAATAACAGGAGTATACACCCTGCTTGTTTTCCTGTGCTCATTCTGATGTTATTCTCCGAGTTTGGTGGAAGAATAAAGACCCATTGTCTACTGTGTTAGCAGCACAGCACTGACACTTCAGTTCTTTTCTATCTATTTCTTGATAATTGGGTCACCAACCATATCTTTAGGCCAACCATTTAGCATACAAAAAAACTATGTCACCATAGTGTCAGGAAGCGGCATGTAAACTATACATGGAAAAGTCCAGAGTTCCTCTCCACAGAATACAGTAAAGGAGAATAGATTAACCTTTACCTTTCAGATTATTTCCATTAAAGTCCCCAAAGATTCTCCTTCCTAGTCTAGTTCTCTCTCTGTCTCATTTCTCATGTTATATTCCATACATAGGTTTAATCTACTCCTATCATCAGTACCAAACAGTTACTTTCTCCTCTTCCCTCCAAGAATCTATGTGAATACTTTTTTGTCAGTTGATGTTGCAAGTTTTCCACTGGTTTCTCATTTATTAAAGATTCCCTGTGATATCTTACATGTTCCTTTCTAGCCAAGCAAATTATTCAGAAGTTGTGTCTTCATCTCTAAAAGAAGTATAAATTCCTAAGCCATAGGGTTGTTGGGAGAATTGCATGAAATAAAACATATTCAGCAGTAGCACTCTTCTGTCCCAGGCTGGCACAAAGTAGCTCCTATAAGTATTCTGTTTCTCATCTTCTCCTATTCACCTGCTGTCCAAAATCCACACCACCCTTTCCCACCTGCCACTCAGATGCTCAGGTGTTGTTCTTTTATCAGTAAATACTTTTTGAATCATTATTCTGCTGATCATTGATTACACATGGATTTGTGTTCTATCTGCCCATTGTAACTAATATTTGTATTAGGTTTTTCTAAACAATAACAGAAATGCAGAGATTCAAAATGTAAATTTAATTCTCTTATTAGAAACTACTTTTTCCTTCCTCTGTGCTACCATAATCTGCTTTTTGTAATTATAAATATTGTACTAGTCAACATTTGCATTATGTGGTTGTTTGCTTATGTGTGTATATAATGCACGCACACACATATGTGTATGTATAGAGAGAAGGAGAGAAGATACTAATTTTTGAAGATAAATATATAAGCTTTTGTTCACCACTGTGGCATCAGTGAGACACAGCCACATATTATATGTAGCAGCATATGCTTAACAAATATCTGCTGTATTATACTTAATCGGGACAGGACACATAAACTACAATGGGTTAAGATGCCACAAAAATGAGAAGTCACAGTACTTAGTAATATAAAAATCTTGCTGTATTTTTCATCAATGACAACTCCATTCTGGTTCCTTGAATCTTGATGTATTCTTTGTCTGTCTTAGACTGTTGCCTTGTCTAACTCCTGCCCTCTCTGCAAGACCCCAATATATGACCTCTCTTTGCCATGACTAGAAACTCCTAAGAGCCAGAAACAGATTATTTGTTTCCTTCTTTTTCTTTATGATCATCCACAGTGCCCTGGCCTCCGAACGAAGTGGGCGCCCAATATAAGTTAATAATTGTCCCATTCACTTAACTGGAATCTCTCATAGTCTCATTCTCAGACACTGCCTGAACAGTCCTACCTATGAAATCTCACTGTACAAATACTACCAGGAATGTGGCAGTGGGTGAGAGAGAAACACAGTTACACTTGCAGGTGGCCAAGTGCTGTTAGGCTCGGTATATGTCACATCTTCTGGGAGGAAAACATTTGACTGCATTAATAAAATCATATCAATTATGTTAATTTACTTAGAGATGCCTGTCCAAGTCAATTTTATTACTAACAAAGAAAATTGCTTATGAAGTCATATGACAAATGTTTCCCTAAAATGAATTGAGAATATAAAATTGTATTCTTCCTTTAGCCCCATAACATACATTCATGTTGTGAAGTGTCAGGCTCTGTAACAACCCATTTGCAATAATTCTGCCCATGCATAACTGAGTGTTATATTTAACAACTCTCAGTGGTTTGAAGTGCCTACTTCCCAAGCACATTCGTCATTCCTTGGCATCTCTAACCATATTTGGCATCATATGAACACAACAGAGGTTTACCAGTAATCAATAATAAACTGAGAGCAAAGTAAAGAGCTTCTATACTATAGGGACTAAGGGATAGATCTCCCAAAGCATGGAATAAATGAAAAAAATCCACAATAAAGAGACTCCAACTTAATTTGGGCTTTACCGCTGTTTGAACTTTGGCTTGTTTCTGGAAAGAAAAGAGAAAAACAATGATAAAAGCAAATTATGAAGGACATGCAAGTCTGTTAAAAATGTAATTATCGATTTAAAATATAACACAGTTCTATCTTAGGCCAATTAATGGATAGATACAAAGAGATGAAATAAGAAATAGTAAAATGATACACAGGTTTTTCAAAGGCATAGAAAAAAAGAAGACATTCAGAGAAGTACAGATTTGAACAGAATGTTTCATAGAATAGTTTTATTTTGGAGCCTACAGGAAAATTCTTTCCAAAGCATGTAGAACTTTTTGTATTCTTGAAATCATAGAAAAAAAGAAGCAAATTCAAATCCTTGGCACATGATCCATTGGAATAAGAAACAATTAGCCACATTCAGGAATTGAATGATGAAAAAGCAAAGTATTTTAGCATTTTTAATAGGGCTAATTGTATTATTGAGTGATAATGGCAAATGTTAACACTTGATTAGAGCAGCAATAAGTTAATTATTAAGTTTATGGAAATACATCAATCAGGACAAGGACTAGAATGTAATTAGAGAAAGAGGATAAAATTGATTAAGAGTGAATGAGTCAAGAGTTTCTAAAGAAATAAAAGCAATGAAAATCCAATTACACACATAAATAATAGTAGAAGCAAGCTTAATCAGCATTTACCTGCAAAGTTCTACAATGAAGAAAATGTTAAAAACAAACAAACAAAACAAGGATGCTTAATGGGGCAGAAATAATTCTTAAATAGTTTTCAAAGAGTTTGTATCCTGAAGATAGGAAGCAAGAATTATCGAGAAGAAGGCCACACTAAAGCAGTGAAAATTAGATACATTTATTGCCTTTTGTATAAAAGGCCCATTTCACTGAAACGACCCCTGAATGTGTGTCCCACTTCTGCATGACTCCAGCTGGCCAATAGATGCTACCTTGGAAAGATTCTTCAAAACGGAAACTTGTATTAGGCCCTTCTTGCATGCTTTAAAGACGTACCTGAGACTGGTTAATTTATAAAGAAAAGAGGTTTAATTGGCCGATGGTTTCGGGGGCTGTACAGAAAGCATGGCACCAACATCTGCTTCTGGGGAGGCCTCAGGAAGCTTACAATGATGATGGAAGGGGAAGGGGGAACAGGCATTTCACATGGAAGGAGAGGAAGCAAGAGAGAGAGTGTTGGGGTAGCTGGAATGTTAGCTGGCTGAACATACCAGAAGTGCTGAAAATATTATGAATAATAAGATATGTCTTGAGGTCTTTCCTAAATATTTCCCAAACACATTTAAACAACCAGATCTTGTGAGAACTCACTGTCACGAATACTGCACCAAGCCATGAGGGATCCTCTTCCACAGCCCAAACACTTCCCACCAGCTCCCACCTCCAGCACTGGGGATTACAATTCAACACGCGATGTGGTGGAAACATATATTCAAACTATGTCAATACTACATCAACAAAGTTTCAAAGGTAGTATACTGATGTGATGGCTAGGACAGAGATGAAATGACATTAGAGGAAGTGGTAAGAAACCAGGCTCATGGGAATCAGAGAGAGGCACACATTCTTATTTCACAGCTGCTGTTTACCTCCTCTCACTTTTCTTTCTCTGCACTGAGCAACTTGTTTGAAGAGAAAACTAAAAATTTAGAAGATATTTAAATGGCAATTTGGGCTGAACTGACTTAAAGAATTTTGCATACCCTGTGACCTCTTTATTAATTTATAAGTGCATGCATTCTATTGTGCTGTCTAGAGAGAAACTTTGACTTAAAAGTACAATTTTAAAAAATATTTATATATTTGGAGAGTACGATTGAAGATTTCTTGATGCATATATTTTGTAGTGCTGAGGTCTGGCCTTTTAGTGTGCCAATTACCCAAATGGTGAATATTGTTTCCAATAGATAATTTTTCAACCCTCACCCCACTGCCACTCTCCCACCTCTTAGAGTCTCCAATGTCTATTATTCCATTCAGCATATCCATGTGTATCCACTGTTTAGATCCCACTTAGGAGTGAGAAGATGTGGTATTTGACTTTCTGTTTCTCAGTTATTTCACTTAGGAGAATAGCATCCAGTTCTATCCATGTTGTTGCAAAATACATGATCATTATTTTTTATGGCTGAAGAATCTTCCATGGTGTGTGTATATATCTCTATATCTAAGTGTCCATCACTAAAGGACTGGATAAAGATATGTATACACCACATTTTCTTTATCCAATCCTCCAGTGACGGACACTTAGGTTGATTTCTTATCTATGTTATTGACACTTAGGCTGATTTCATATCTTTGCTATTGCAAATAATGCTGTGAGAAACATACGAATGCAGGTTTTTTTTTTTTTTTTTTTTTTTTTGTTTTTTTTTTTTGAGATGGAGTCTCGCTCTGTCCCCCAGGCTGGAGTGCAGTGGCGCAATCTCGGCTCACTGCAAGTTCTGCCTCCCAGGTTCACGCCATTCTCCTGCCTCAGCCTCCCAAGTAGCTGGGACTACAGGCGCCCGCCACCACGCCCGGCTATTTTTTTTGTATTTTTAGTAGAGACGGGGTTTCACCGTGTTAGCCAGGATGGTCTCGATCTCCTGATCTCGTGATCCGCCCGCCTCGGCCTCCCAAAGTGCTGGGATTACAGGCGTGAGCCACCGCGCCTGGCCAGGTATTTTTTGATACAGTGATTTATTTCCCTTTGAGTATACACCCAGTAGTGAAATTGCTGGATCAAATTTTAAACATCAATAAGGTTGATCGTCAAATAATATTATACTTATACACAATCTTCAGAATCCAGTCTAACAGTTAACAATCAAACGTATTTAATCCAATTATTTTAAAATCTAACTATAATTATCAATTTTAATAAAAATGTAAAGATTAAAATGAACAAAAAAAAGAAAATGTGTTTCTATCAATGTTAGGATTGTATTAAAAACCAGAAAAGAAAAGAAAACTGTGCTAATGTCATTTTAAGCTTTTAGTTCAAAATCATTCATCTCTGTGTGTAAATGCAACCATTACATCTCTCTGTTAGCTAGCTGAACACTCCAAAAGTGCTGAAAATATTAAGAAATGATAAAACGTGTCTTAAATTTTTTCTTAAATATTTTCCAAAGCTCTCTATTGTACTTCATTATGTACATTTATGGTGATCATGATGACTTTGTTACCATTGATGCATATTTTATAATTTTACTTATAAAAGTGTGATAATTTTCTACAAGTATAATATGCTCATTTAAAATATTCTAGCATATGACACTGATTATACATATAATCAATTTAAATATCACCACATACTTTCATTTGCCCAAGATGGGCTTATCATTCTCCTCAAATTGACTAAACTTTAGACAGGCTTCTTCCTGGCTCTCAACTCCTGGCTTCCTGTATCTTACAGCATTTACTTAAGAAAATTTCTAATTATAAGTTTGTCTCTGTTCCTTTGAGCAGTAAATCTTCTATTAGTTTTACAATTCAGGAAATGTCTTTCTCAAGGACCTGGGCACCTTTCCTTTGAAATGTAATCATCGAGAAAGACAGTGCCCCTGTCTCCCAGTCTCTATGGGATAAGTGACAATTAGCTCTTCCATAACTGACAATTAGCAAACACAGATGTCGTAATCACATTGACCAACCTTCTCCCTAATGTCCACCAGTACTTTTCCACTAGCTCACCCAGTGCCGAAAAACCACCCCACTTTGTGTTTCAGTGAACATTAGTTCACTCCCTCTCTTCCATTGCAAGAGTCTTGAGTAAAGAGTTTCTTGCCTCTAGCTTGTGTTTGTGCAACTTTTCTTTGACATATTGCACTCAGTATCATTTCAATAGTGAGAAAGAGCACGTTCTCTAAAGAAGTTATGTTTTTTGTTTTTGTGTGTGTGTGTTTTGTTTTTGTTTTTGTTTTTGTTTGTTTGTTTGAGATGAGGTCTCACTCTGTTGCCCAGGCTGGAGTGCAGTGGCACAATCTTGGCTCACTGCAACCTCTGCCTCCTGGGTTCAAGTAACTCTCCTGCCTCAGCCTCCCTAGTAACTGGGATTACAGGCATGAGCCACCACGCCTGGTTAAGAAGTGATGTTTTAACATAATTTTTTTGTAGTTACATTTTATGTGCCAATTTTTATGATTATGATGAAAGATGACAGAAAAAAAACAATGTGGAAGCAAGACTGTGTGATTCATAGGGAAGGCTCTTGATGTGCTCATTGTCACACCTAGATCTGGCCTGCACTGTACAGCGAGCTCATATGCTTGTCCCTGATGTTAGCATCTGACTATGCCTCTGTGTACACCAAAGCTCACATGTTACCTGCTGGCAGAATCCAGCTAGGAGTCATTTTGGTTTAGACTGCATGTGAATCTGAATGCCACAGAGTTCACCATTACCCACATTTCTTACACACACTCAGCTTCATTTGTTTACATTATCTTTCTGACTTCATTTAAAATATTACACTCTTTAATATATGGCACCTTTAAAATTGAGGTGGAGCCTTTTAGTGAAAGAATCTGTTTTCCTAAAATAGAAATAACTTTCATATTTAATAACTTCAGGTTTATACACTCCTTTTTTTTTTCAAAATGTAGAATTTTGAGGATTTTTTTTACTTATCAAAGTAACTTCAGAAGTTTTGTTTAAGGTGGTAGAGCGAGCGCATGTATTATCACCAATCATACCAAAAGTTTATTGACATGGAACTTAGAAATTACATTAAAAGATAAATAAAACAGCACTGAAAACCACAAGCAGAATGGGAAGAGGGATTTGCAGATTAGAGATTTTGGAAAGTTTTTAGAAAAACAGGTAAATCGTATTAAAAAGCAAAATGGAGAGGAAGAGCCTAAATTTAGAACATTTCCTGCAGATGGTTACAAAATATATAGGATAACTTCTCGCTGGCTGCATCGTGGAAAATATCTTAGCTTATAGTTACCAAAGAACAGAATAGTTGTGGTAATTACTTTCTATCACCTTTCAAATACTCAAAGTAGGAGGTACCAGAAGTATCTCTTAAGATATGTCTATTGCTCAAGAAATTGAACAATATGCGTAAGGCTTCTGGTGAACGATGGTTAATGATGGTAAATTGAGCACACATGTTTCATTCTAGAACCCCCAAAACAAAAACAGTACCTCTAACACGGACTGTCATACTTTATTTAGCTAGTGTCTTTTTAATGAATATTCAGACTGTTTTGAACTATTTCATATTTGATACAATTTTTTAGAAAATATCATTGTATATATTTATGGTTGTTCTTTGAGATTAAATTGACAAATTCAAAATATTTCAGTAAATATTTGATTGGAAACTTTACATACTTAGATTAATTTGGAAATTGCTTATATATTTGTAAATAGGGTGTTTTGAAGTGGGGATTATCATTTGTATATTGATTTGTGAGAGCTCCAGTCCCTAAAATTAAAATGTACTGATGTTGGTGGAGAAAGGAAGGCCTTTGCTCTCTGTATATGTTATACACCAATAGTTTGAGTGGGAAACAGAACAAAGCCATATAGATAGGGGGAAAAAAACAGCACCGTAGAGCATAATTAACTACTGAATACCTGCAATAAAATTAAAATTATGAGACTCATATATCTGCTGCCCAATAATATATCTGAGTATATAATGTTCCCTTTCCTAAGGTAGAGAGAAGACAAAAGTGTGGGAAAGAGAAACCAGCCTCTTATTTAACAAATACTGAGTCAGAAGTGAACTTTACCTTAAACAAAAGTAAACAGAGAAAAATAAACACAAAACCAATAAGATGTGTTTTTAAGTTCTCCATTTATAAAAAGGGAAAACAATCTAAAAAAATTAAGAAAAGGATTGCCATTTGAATCGTATTATTCCAGGATCCAAAGACAATGGCAGAAAACTGGTAACCGTAGATTATAAATTATAGCTTCTCTGAGAAGGCAACAAGATGAAAAGGAATGTTGACAGAATGAGAAGAAAATGAGGTGAATGAAATAAGAAAGGAATACAAATAAAAGAATTAAAAGTACTTTAGAGGCTGAAAAGTTCAGAGGATATGAAGTCCCATGTTCGGAACTCAATAAGTATGTGTTAAATAAATCAATCAATAAAAAATAAATCTGTGAGTGGTACATGTGTGCTTTCTTGAAATACAAAAATAAGCAGATAAAGATAATGGGAGAAAAGGTGATAGGTAGGTAGACTAAAGAATGGAAATTCTATTTACTTGCTGGTAAATTTCCTTAAGAAGAGACCAAAACAAATGACACTGAAGAAAAATTAAAGGCATTTTTTTTAAAAAAGAGATTTCCTAAAGAAAAGAGACCTGAATGTGATTATTTTAAAAATTCAGCAAGTTCAAAGCAAAAAAGTATGCAAGGAAACTTAGTTTTACACATTGTTAAAATGTAATAATAACAACTAAGTTCTTTCCATCAGACAGACAGATAAGGGGAAAAAATACAACAAACAAGTTATTCACACACAAAAAAATAGAAAGTGGCATTGAAAAAGAATGTTGATAAAAATCAATCTTCACAAATCACATAAAACTGAAACTTCATATATATACACTTTCAGGAGAAGGGCCAATAAATCGATAAAATAAATGTTTTACAAACTAAAATGTGGTTGAAACTTAAAATCTGATATTAAGTAATATAAGGGGGAGATAATTTTTGCATATCTCAGAAAAGCACAATGAATATTATCTTGTTTAATCAAATATGCATTAGATAAATATATCTTTAAATATAAAAAATTAGTAGACATAAATATGGGGATAATTGTTAACATTGAAGAGAGGATAGTGTGAAGAGTGGGATATAGCATAAAACAAGTATATATAACATTTATATATACTTATAGGTATATATTTATATATTTTATATTTTATTATATATACTTATATATATATAAGTAGTCCCCAGCCTTTTTGGCACCAAGGATTGATTTCCTAGAAGACAATTGTCCCCGCGGACTGGGGTAGATTGGGGATGGTTTCGGGGTGAAGCTGTTCCACCTCAGATCATCAAGCATTAGTTAGATTCTCATAAGGAGCTGCAACCTAGGTCCCTCACTTGCACCATTCACAATAGGGTTCACACTCCTATGAGAATCGAACGCCTCTGCTGATCTGACAGGAGGTGGAGCTTTATAATTCACATATAAATTGCATATATCTGTATGTCCCAAATATAATATTTTTAAAAATAAAGAGAAGAAACTTCCACTTCAAACAAGATGAGTAATAAGGACTGGTTTTACCCTTCCATCTAATCTAAACTACCGAAAGACCAGATAAAATTCAAATAGCAATGATTTTCAGGATACTGGAATTAGACGAAAATAAAAGGTAGTTTCTAAGATACGGAAAACAAATGAGGTAATTCTTATGATTGCTCTAGCTTACAACCTTAAGAAAGTTTTCTGGCTGTGGTACTGAAAGGAGAACACAGATCGACAATGAAAAAGGATGGTTAGATCTCTCAGGGCAGAATACTGGAGAAGAGAAAACTGCACAGAACATGATACCCAGAGAGTTTACCTTGGGATTCTGCAGAGTAATAATAATCAGTGCATCTGTGTGACGAAATGAACCATGGCCAGGAAGAGAATTACCTAAAAGGATTAGGGGAAACAGTACTCAGGAACTATACAGGGCAAGCAAGCTTGTCCTATTACCAAAAGTCAGACTGGGAAACTTTCTAAATCATGGGAAACTGGGTATAATGTTCAGACAAGCCTTGCCTTAGTGGTGGAGAATAATTAGCTCTAGACTAATGACTGCTCTGATCCTGCATAAGGAACCTTAAAAACAGCTACCTGATGTAACTGTTTCCAAGTAACATAGTTGTATCCCAGAACAAAGCTCAAAAGTGTTTATAGGAATACAAAAAGATCAAGCACCCAACAAGGTAAAACTCACAATAAAACACTAGCAGACATGTAAAGAAGCTTTAAAAGATGATGCAAAACAAGGAAAAAAGAAACAGTCAAATTCAACACAAAACCTACACAGGTGTTAAAATTATCAGACAGGGATATTGAAACAATTGTTATGAGTGAATTCACTAAATGAAATTAATGACAGACAAAACACCACAAAAGAAAAGATTAGCAAACCTGAAGACATAGCCATAAAAATGATGCAAAATGACATGCAGAGGGAAAAATGTCTGAAAAAAAAAATAAACAAAGCATCAGTGAACTACAGAGAAACTTCAAGCTATCTAATAGGCAGGTAATTGAAGTCCTCAGTGGAGAGCAGTAGGGACTATTAAATATACATGTTATGTTATATATGTGTGTGTACATGTGTGTTATGTATGTATATATGTATATATGAGACACATATATAACTATATGTATATATATAGAGAGAAAAGTCCAGACCCCTATTGTTTTATTGGTAGCTTCTACCAAACCTTTAAGGAAGAAAGGACAATATGCTAGACAAACTCGGTGGCACTATTGCAAAGGGAATACTCAAGTCATTCTATAAGGCCAGTGTTACCTTGACACCAAAATTGGACAAAGACATTCCCAAAGCAAACAAACAAAAACTACAACCTAAAATATCTTATGAACATATATGGAAAAATTCTAAATCGAATACAATATATAAAAGTAGTAGCACGTCATGATCAAGCTCAATTTACTTCAGGAATGCAAGATTGGCTTAACATTAAGAAATCAAGCCATGTAATTCGCCATGTTAACAAGCTAAAAAAAAAAATATGATCATCTCAGCAGTCACAGGATAAGCATTTGACAAAATTCGACACCCATTCCTAATTTTTAAAAACTCTTTCAGCACACTGGAAATAGAAGGGAGAAATTTCAACTTAAAAAGGGGCATCGACAAACAAACAACAGCTCTCAGACATAATTGTGAAAGACTGAATGTTCTCGTGCTATGGCAAGGAATAAGGCAAGAATATATTTTCTCCCTAATTCTATTTAACATGCCGGAGGTTCTAGCTAGTGGTCTCAGGGAATAAAAAGAAGTAAACATTACCCAGCATAGAAAGGCAGAAATAATCTTTGAAATTCCCAGATGACATAGTTATCTGGTAAAATATATGATGTAATCTACTAAAAATCTGCTACAACTATTAGTGAGTTAAGTAAGATGAAAGAAGAGTAAAAGGTGGTATAAAATGAATTGTATAGTTCAATACTAGTAATAGACAACTGGAAGTTGAAATTAAAAGGTAATTTCAAAGTAAAAAGTAATTAAAAAGTGGTATTAAAATACCACTTACAAGAACATCAAATATATGTAATCCTTTAATATAGATCTGACAAAATATGTACAAGAACTATATGCTAAAAATACAAAATATTAAGAAAAATTAAAAATGCAAATAAATCAAGGCATACATGTATATCAATTGGAAGACTACATTATTAGATTATCAATTCTTCCCAAATTGATCTATAAACTCAACAAACTCTCAGTTAAAATATCAACCACCTACAACCATCTGATCTTCATCAAAGCTGCCAAAAAAAGCAATGGGGAAAGAACTCCTTATTCAATAAATGGTACTGGGATAATTAGCCATATGCAAAAGACTAAACCTAGAACTCTTACTTACACCATATACAAAAATCAACTCAAAGTGGATTAAAGACTTAAAGCTAAAATCCCAAACTACAAAAATCCTGGAAGACAACCTAGGCAATATCGTTCTGGACATAGGAACTGGCCAAGATTTTGTAATGACGACAAAAGCAATTGCAACAAAAGCAAAAATGGACAAATGAGATCTAATTAAACTTGAGCGCTTCTGCACAGCAAAGGAAACTGTCAACAGAGTAAACAGATAGACTAAAGAATGGGAGACAATATTTGCCAACTGTTCATCTGGCAAAGGTCTAATATCCAGCATCTATAAGGAACTTAAACAAATTTACAAGAAAGAATCAATCCCATTAATAAGTGGGCAAAGGATATGAACTTTTCAAAAGAAGACATACATGCAGCCAACAAGCATATGAAAACAGCTCACATCACTGATCATTAGAGAAATGCAAATCAAAACCACAATGAGATACCATCTCACAGCAGTTGAATCGCTATTATTAAAAAGTCAAAAAAATAACAAATGCTGGCAAGGTTGTGGAGAAAAGGGAGTGCTTATACACTGTTGGTGTGGGAGTGTAAATTAGTTCAACAATTGTGGAAAGCAGTGAGGCAATTCCTCAAAGCGCTAAAAATAGAACTACCATTTGACCCAGCAATCCTATTACTAGGTATTTACTCTAAGGAATAGAAATAGTTCTATCATAAAGACTCATGTATGCATATGTTTATTGCAGCACTATTCACAATAGCAAAGACATGGAATCAACTTAAATTCCCATCAATGATAGAATGGATAATGAAATGTGGTACATATACAAATTATCATACCACGGAATAGTATGCAGACATAAAAAGAAATGAGAGCATGTCCTTTGCAGAAACATGGATGGAGAAACTAACATGGGAACAGAAAACCAAATGCCACTTGTTCTTACTTATAAGTAGGAGCTAAATGATGAGAGCACATAGACACATAGAGGGGAACAACAGACATTAGGACCTATTTGAGGGTGGAAGGTGGGAGAAGGAAGAGGATCAGAAAAAGTAATGATTGTGTACTAGGCTTAGTACCTGGGTGATGAAACAATCTGTACAACAAATCTCCATGACACGAGTTTACCTATGTAGCACATATACTACTGAACCTAAAAGTTTTTTTAAACATAAAATCTCAGCCTTTTTTTTTTTTTTTGAGACGGAGTCCCACTCTGTCACCCAGGTGGGAGTGCAGTGGCACGATCTTGGCTCACTGCAACCTTTGCCTCTTGGGTTCAAGTGATTCTCCTGCCTCAGCCTCCCAAGCAGCTGGGATTACAGGCACGTGTCATCTATTTTTTTGTATTTTTCGTATTTTTAGTAGAGACAGAGTTTCACCATATTGGCAGGCTCGTCTCAAACTCCTGACCTCAAGTGATCTGCCCGCCCCTGCCTCCCAAAGTGCTGGGATTACAGGCGTCAGCCACCGGGCCCAACCAGCATAATTTTTTTAATAGGAATGGAAAAGTTGATTCTAAAGTTCATAGGGAAAGCAAATAACCTAGAAAGAATAAAATAACTCTGAAATAGAATGAAAAGTCGGAGGGCTAACACTACTAACAGAAATGACTACATTATTTGTGGATCCTGTGCAAAATGAAAATGCAGAGCCCTTGTTCACCTTGTGGTTCTACCAGAATTCTAATGTTCATGGGACATTGTGAATGCCATATGCAAACTGGGTAGCAAGGATCACCAGACACATATATTGCATGTACCTCCTCTGCTTATGCGCTTCCTCCATTGTCCCATCAGACTTCACCTACAATACACAAAGTTCAAAGGTAACATTGTTAAGAATTTAAGATAGCAACAGGAGAGCATTAATCCAAGCATGGGACCTTGTGGGGCCCTCTGTGACTGCACAGGTTGTATGTCTATAATTTTGTCCCTGTTACCTAATTTTGACATATTATAAACCTACCCTAATCAAGATGGTTGATGATGGCATAAATATAGAGAAACTCATCAATTGAACAGAATATAGAGACCAGAATTAGATCCATGCATATACGGACAATTGATTTTTGACAAAGGTATGAAGTCAATTGAAAGGAAAAGCATATTATTTTTAACAACTGATGCTGGAAAATTGGATCTCTTACGTAAAAATAAAAGCAGCTTGATTTATAACTCACACCATATACAAAATGAAGTAAAAATGGGTCATAGATCTAAATGCAAAACCTAACACTGCAAAATCTCTGGGGAAAAAAGCACTGAAAAAAAAGCTTTATGATCTAGGATAAGATTAAGATGTCTTAGATACAACACCAAAAGTGTAGACCATAAAAGAAAAATAATAAATCAGATTGTAAAGTACTGTGAAGAGTCTGAATTTCTATCTACCTTGAAAACTAGCAGATTAGCCTGCTACAGATTTGTAGATGCTGAAAGAAGACACAAGACTAAAATGACTAAAATGACTTACTGAAGACACAAATGACAGCATGAGCTTTGTGTTTACATCAATTCTCTTTGCCACCCAAGTCCCATGGAGGCTACCCAGCACAGTCCAGGTAGCATATTGTGTGGGTTTGCAATACAACTGCAGAACAGTGTGCTTTGGAAACCCCAGCCTTTTAAAAGGGGCTGAAAGTAAACTTGCCCAACTTTTGGTCTAGAAGAGGACATTATCTCTGTGTTCTAAGGCTGTTTGTTATACAAACATCTTTGAAATTATAATCTAGATCAAAAGTTGTCAATGTGTCTGCTGAGATGTACAGATGCAAAAGAATAATAGAAAAAGTTTTATCAACATAGATTTTATCAAAATTTTGAACATTTCTGCTCATTGAAGACACTGTTAGGAAAGTAAAATGACTAGCCACAGAAAATATATACATACACACACATATATATACACACACACATATATACACATATATATACACATATATATAATAAAGTCTTGTATTCAGAATATAAAAATCATTCAGAACTAGGTAATAAAATAACACAATTTTTAAATGAGCAAAAGATTTAAACAGACACTTCACCAAATAAGTATATTAAAAGAACCCCCAAGTTGTGTTATTAGAGAAACACACATTAAAACCACAATGAGATACCACTACATTATCCACTAAAATTGCTAAAATTAAAAAGATTGACCATCTTAAGTGTTGGTGAGAATGTGGAAGAACTAAAACCCTTGTGTACTGCTGGTAGAAACAAAAAATGCTAAAGACATTTGGGAAAACAGTTAACATATACCTACATGTTATTCAGCCACTCCACTCCTGGGAATTTACCCAAGACATATTAAAGCATTTGTCTCATACAAAGACTTATACACAAATATTCTTAGAAGCTTTATTTGTAATGCCCAGAAATCAGAACAACTCAAATGTCAATTAACATGTAAATGAATAGACAAATTATAGGATATCCACACAATGGAATACTACTCAGCAGTAAAAAAATAAAAAACTATTGATGCATATGGATGAATCTCAAAAATCATGATGACTTGGTGAACTTCAAAAAGATGAGTTGAGGAAGACAAACCAAGCAAAAAGAGTGCAGAGTGTATGATTCCTTTAATATATAATTCTAGAAAAAGCAAACAAACATGTAGTGAGAAAAAGACAGCCAGCAATTGTGTGGAGGCAGAAGAGGGTAGAAAGTATGAAAGGGCAAAATAAAGGGATCAAAGAAGCAGACAGAAACCTAGAAGGCGATGGCTCTGTTTATTATCTTGAGTGTGATGAGGTTTTCTCACACAGACACATATTATATAAATAAATATATATATATATAAAGTTAAGAAAGTATATGTTTCATACATGTGCATTTATTGTATGTCAGTTTACCTCAATTAAACTATAAAAAATAAAGCAAAATAAAAGAACATCCATTCATGATAAAAGCTCCCAGTTAACCATGAATTGAAAAATGCCTCAACTTGTTGAAGATCATATACAAAAAAACCTGCAGCTAACAACATAATAAGACAGAATTCTTTCCCACTAATATCTGAGAAAAGGCAAGGATGTCCACTGTTACCACTTTTATTCAATATAGGACTGAAGTGTCTACCTACTGAATAGGCAAGAAAAAGAATAACAAGCATAAATAAGGGAAAAGAAAAAAAAAACTGTCTCTTTGCAGATCATGATTGTGTATGTTGAAAATTCCAAGGAACGTGTAAAAAGATTCCTAGAACTGATAGGTGAGTTAGCAGGGTTGCAGAATATAAGATCAACACCCAAAAATCAATCACATTTCTATATACTAGAAATGTATATATAGAGACCAAAACTTAAAACATGATGCCATTTTGAGGGATGTCCCCAATGACAGTGAAATACTTGGGAATAAACTTGATAAGACAGTTACAAATCTATATGCTGATAATTTTAAAATACTGATGAAAAAATCAAAGAAGACCTAAATAAGTGGAGAGACGTACATAAATTGGAAGACAATATAGTCAAGATGTCAATTTTCTCAAATCAGTCTTCGTTGTAATTCTTACTAAAATACCTGTAATGATTTTTGTCAACATTGACAAAATAAAGTGAGAGGAGTCACTGTACATGGTACTAAGTCTTCCTATGTATCTACAGTAATCAAGGCATGTGGTATTGGTGGAGAAACAGATCAATGGATCAGAATAGAGTACCAAAAAATAGGCCCACACAAACATGCCTGATTATTGAAATGTGAAAAACCAACACAATAGAGTAAGGATAGCTTTTTAAATAAATGATGCTGGGTTAATCTATAGGCTATTAATGAATCTTGACCTAAACTCAAAAGGAATGATGGGCATAAGTGTGATTTGAAAATTATAAAACTTTTTTCATATATAAGAAAAATGTTTAAAATCTAGGGCTAGACAAGGAATTATTAGACTTGACAGCAAAAGCACAATAAAAGGAAAAATTAATAAAAATGTATATCATCAAAATGATAATTTTTTTCTGTTAAAGTTTATGTGAATTGTATAAAAATACAAGCTATAGACTTGGAGAAAATATTTGCAGACCATATATCTGACAAATAGCCGATATCTAGAATACATAAAGAACTATCAAAACTCAATAGTAATAAGATATGCAGTCCAGTTCGAAAGTGGGCAAAAGACGGAACAGATAATTCAAAGAAGAGGTTACACTGATGGCAAATAAGCAGTAGGGGACCGGGGGAAAGGCTTGATGTCATCAGTCTTTACGGAAATGCAGATTAAAACTACAGTGAGATATCAGTATTCACCTATCAGTATGGCTAAGAAGAAAAATAGTAACAACACCAAATGCTGGTGAGGATGCAGAGAAACTGGATCTCACGTATATTGCTGATGGGAATGTAAAATGGTACAACCTCTCTGAGAAACAGTCTGGCAGTTTCTTATAAAACTAAGTTTGTAATTACCACATGAGCCAATGGTTGCACTTTTGGGCATTCTTACCAGAGACATACAAACTCATGTTCAGACAAAAACCTATACAGGAATGTTTAAAGCAGCCT
Organism: Papio anubis; assembly: GCF_008728515.1. Taxonomy (NCBI): domain Eukaryota; kingdom Metazoa; phylum Chordata; class Mammalia; order Primates; family Cercopithecidae; genus Papio; species Papio anubis. Next base: position 22,950,749 of record NC_044994.1, read on the forward strand.
TATTCATAATAGCCCAAACTGAAAACAATCCAAATGTCCTTCAACAAGTTAATGATTAAACTGTGGTGTATTATACTATGAAAAATGTCTCAGCAATAAAAGGAAAATTCCATTGATACACCCAGCATTCCTGATGAATCTCCAGAGAATTATGCTATAATAATTATTCTTACATTATAACATAATATTATACCTATTAGAAGGATACATACTATATGATTCCATCTCTATAACCTTCTTGAAATGACAAAATGATAGAAATGGAGAACATATTTGTGGTTGCCAGAGTTAAGGAGAGTTGGTGTGACTATAAAAGGGCAGCATGAGGGATCCTTGCAGTGATGGAAATGCTGTTTACTTTGTCTGTATCAATGTCAGTATCCTTGTTGTAATTACAATCTATAGTTTTAGAAGATGTCATCATTGGAGGAAACAGGATAAATTGTACAGAGGATCATTCTGTAGCATTTTTTACAAGTGTTGTGAATCTACAATAAGCTCAAAACCTCAAGTTTAAAAACAAAGGAGCAAAGTTTATGATCTGCATATTTCAGACTATTTGAAGTTATATCAAGTGTAAAACAATAACAAGAACAAAACTGTAAAAATATTTTTAAAATACTTGAAGATATATCAACTTCAGACAAAAAATATGAAGTAAAATTAAACTCTCAAGTATAGAAAATTCAGGATATTTTTAAAAAGTGACAAACTCTGAAATCAGTGAAACAAATACACCAGTCTAAATAAATTCTACACATCTGGTTACAAAATTGATATGTAAATATTATAAGTTACCTTTACAAGGAAGGAATATAAATAAAAATAATTTTAATGAAAGTAACTTATTTTTAAAACAACAAATGTCCTTTTAAAAGTCAAAATACTAAAGAAGGGACACTTCAATAGCTTCTGCTCCACATTTAATTTTAAAAATAAGAGAAATGTGTATTTTACAAATTGTGGTGTTATCATAAAAACTTTTAAGCCTAGGATATTTATTTTTCTTTCTTAGCCTTCTCACAATTTCTCTAAATAAGCAGCAAGCTCAGATAAAAACCAAAGTACGTATCTATGTTTATTTCATTAAGCATCTGCTTAAAGTTAAAAAGAATGTTTGCAATATTTAGTTTAACTTCTGCAACCAAATATTAATCACAAGTTCATCTAGGTGACTAAGCTCAAGAAAGCATCACCTTCCATACACAACATTTATTTATGGTTGGCACTAGGTGCTATTGTTTGATTCTCTTATTTGTTTATGGTTTTGCATTAGGTGCTGTGTAAAAAGTGATACATAACTCAGGTGGCATGGAGCTATGACGAACACATAAAAGCAGAGTAGTTAATTTCTCAGTTCTTCATTGTAATGCTTGCTTAAATTAAAGTGTCTATACATTATATAATAATATATAAAATTATTGTGACTTTGGCACTTGATATATTACAAGCACACTTTTAAAAAACTGGTAGATGTTTTTAAATCATTTGAAGATTTTTATCAAATAATTTTTTTAAATCCCACTATTGAAAAAATAAATATCCACAATTAAAAAAAATGCTTAGGTTTCAGGCCCAAGGTGTCTGAATACCACACTGAAGTCATAGCTGTAAAAAATGTCTTTAATTTAAAGAGAAAGAGAAAGAGATGAAATGGAAAAATTCACGCCATATGTACTGTATTTGGATATTGAGGGAAACGTTGAAATAAAGCTCTGAGGTAAAGTCTAAATCCCACAACACCGTTACCAGCATTAATTGTCTCAACTATTCATGCTTTGGTAGATGTCCCTTAGTTTATACACAGCTTCCTTTCTTTTTTTATTCTTTACTCATCTCAACAGAACACCTTTTTTCTACAGCAAAGTTTACACTAATTTTCAGAGCTGAAAATAAGCCTATGAATTGACCTAAAGAAAATCTTGATTTTGTCCATTTTCTACTATGCATTTTTATGCTGTCTTTATTTTAAAAGCTGCTCTTAGGAATGTTATACTATATCCCACAGTGTTTCCTTAGCAACTTCTATAGTGCCCTTGGGCTACAGATCTTAATTCCACCACATGTCGTAAGTACTTTTTAAAAGTATAACATGTTTAAAGCTTAAGCTTTCATATATACAAAATTCAGCACATTTTCGGGTTTTCCTGTGGGTGTTTATAATAGCATCTGTTAGTGGCTGTACACAGAAGTGAGCCAAGCTCCAAAAAAGACAATGAATGGCATGATTTCATAAGAATAACTGAATTACGGTTCTTCAGAATTTAACATCTGAAATCCTCTTAAAAAGATCCACTATGTTGGATCCACATTTAAATCTTGTTTCTGTGCGTGGTCCAAATGAAGAATTACTGTTATCTGAACAGCCTTGAGTACACTGCCTATAGATAACCCAAGGATATTGCTTTCTGAGCCCCTTAATCCCAAACCATATGAACGTTTTGTATTTAAAGTGAGTCCAAATGTTTTCAAGCTTTAATGCGTACAGTTATGTAACAATGATTTTGCACCATTTTTGTTTAATTCAATTTCTATTCATTGCATTTCAAAAAGAAAGTGGAAAAATGCACAGAACTTTCCACTATATTATTAATGTATCATTTTGTTTATATTAATGTTATCACCTATTTTCTCCATAAAAGCAAAATTTCTCCATAATGTTATCACCTATTTTCTCCATATGTTTTATCATATTAGCGACTCAGTAGGAGTAACTGTGATAACAATAATACATTTATGTTGACCTTCTAGTTCTTATATTAAATGTTTTATTCTATATAAACAGAATCATTTTTAATTCTGTATAGGAGATGCTAGATGATGGAATAGAAAAATCACAGGCTGGACACTCCAAAAAAAGTGAATTCAAATTCCAATGTCAGGCTTTACCAACCTTCTTTTTTTGGTAAATTACTTAATCTCTCATCATCTAATGTTTCAATAGTATAACTGAGTAGTGTAAATATGTAAATATGGAGTATGTGAAATATATCTACTTCAAAAGACTAGGGTTTTTTAAAGACTTTTTTTTACATGTTATCTACAAAGATCAAGCATTGTTATTATTGGAGTAGATGTCTAGGATAATCTATTCAAGGAACACCAATTAGTCCAAATTGATGAAGCCTGTATCTCCCGGCAAACGGAAGCACTAATTCCACAACTATGCAATAATCAGCAGTAATTATTGAGGCTGTATTTCCAGATCAGAATATTCCATGTAAGCAGATATAAAAAGAACATTTGCCACAATGTGGATGAACCTAAGGATGTTTACGTAAGTCTGGCCAGGCATAAAAAAAAAAACTATATGATTTCACTTATATGTAGAATCTGAAAACATTGACAGAGAGGCAGACAGTGGAATGGTGCTTGCCAGGGGCTGCGGTAGCCAGAGAGACAGAGAATGGAGGGATGTTGGACAAAGGGAACAAAATTTCAGTAAACAGTCTTGGAGATCTATTGTACAACATGATAACTATAGGTAATAATGATATATTCTTAAAACAATCTTGGCATGGTATGGTGCCAATCCAAAAAAGAAAATATATATATTCTTGAAAATTGCTGAGAGTAGATTTTACGTGTTCTCATCACACATACAAAAATATGTCGGATGATAGATATGTTAATTTAATCATTCCACAATGTACACATATATAAAGAAATCACACTGTATACCATGTATATATATACATACACAATTTTTCACAAAATCATGTTGTACACCATATATGTGTATATATACAATTATATATAAATATTGTGCATATATATATGAACCAAGGCTGAATTTTCATGGAGGTGATGGTGACCAGTGGAGCAAATTGAGACCCATCTTGATATCAAGGACATAAAAAGGGAAGGGATCAAGCACTGTTTTGAGAGTTAAATGAAAGAACATAATTTTTATAAGTAGCGCTATCTATAACATAGAATAGATACTTAGAATGTTAGTTGTCCTTTGCTTTGCCGCTTGAATTTTCAAATAACATCTTCTGAAAAAAATAATATTGCAAATGGGAATATTTTCTAAATTGTACCAAATATTATATACACATTTAAATAGATAGAAATAGAGACAATAAGTAGGTAATCAGATAGCTAGTAGTAGATGTTTATTCAGCACCCACCCCTGTGAAGAAATCTTTACATTAATCCTCAAAATAACCTTATTAGTGGGTACTATTACCTCACTTTACAGATGAGTAAACTAATTTCTTTTTGTATGTGGCTACAAAAGGTGAAACCAGGACTAGATACCAGCTGTCTCCAGAGCCCATTGCCTAGCAAATACCAGTAACAAACCACAGAACTATGACAACAAATTGTTTGTTTGTTTGTTTGTTTGTTTTTTGAGATGGAGTCTCGGTCTGTCACCCAGACTGGAGTGCAGTGGTGCAATCTCGGCTCACTGCAACCTCCACCTCCCGGGTTCAAACAATCCTCCTGCTTCAGCCTCCAGCGTAGCTGCGATTACAGGCACCTCCGCCACCATGCCCAGCTAATTTTTGTATTTTAAGTAGAGACGTTTCACCATGTTGGCCAGACTGGTCTCGAACTCCTGACATCAGGTGATCCACCCACCTCGGCCTCCCAAAGTGCTCGGATTACAAAACAGTTGTTTTTAAATATATACAGATTAAACACATATGACTCTTCAACATCTAATTTTAAATTTATTTCACAATCCTAGTGCTGATTACATTGCTGTCATAAAATTCAGGTCATACTTTTAATGAAACAGAAAATATTCTGATTCAAATCCCATTTCTTTTCCTCACAGATTTTTAGTTGGAATTTACAGATTTTGTCAGGCAATAAATTGATGAGGATCACAGACTACAAATATGAAAAAAAAATCTGCTTAAAAAACTTCTGGAATTATCAAATACCTACTATTAATCCCACCTCCAGATATAAACACTGACTTTTTAAAAAGTTGTACACTAGATTCTCAGAAAGATTAGGTCTCTATTGGGAAAGACAGCCTGTCTTAGAAGTCAACCTCAAACTATCTAACTCTACAGGAGATAAATGGAGATTTGCCTGGAGAGGGAAGTAAAATATTGCCATGAATCACCTTCCTCACAGCAGTTCTGAAGCTTTTAATTTGCAGCATTGCTGGTCTCCAGGTATGTGCAGTCGATCAACAGTCAACAGAAATTGAACCACCTCCATGCGGAGTCCTGGATATTAGTGTGCAACCCTCTTTTAAACAGCTTCTTTCTTTCTCCTCTTTTCCTAAATCCATGCTTATATTTTTGTTTCATTTTCTTTAAAAGAAAATACGTGCACTATTTATCTGTCACATGGGTATCACAAATGTATTCCAGACACATTAAGAAATTACTATATGTCAGAGTTATTGTTTAAACCCTCTTTTTCTTCTTCTTCCACTGTCACGGTCCTCTTTCCTGGACCTTATAAGGAAACTGATCAGATCTCTGAGAAACGAGTCATGATAATACATGCATGCCACTGATGAGAATATTCTCCATATTTTCTTCCTCTCCTTTGTTTCTTGTTCAGTTTTTACTCATCATTCTAGTTCCTCTTACATCAATTATCCTATCCTGTATCTGCTTCTGGTATTTGGCTTTGATAGCGTTCAACAAATACTGAATGCTCAGATTTTCCAGAATTTACACTTACAGGATTTTCCCCAAAATTGTCTTGCTTGTGTTTGTAGACAGCATAAAATGTATTAATTTTCTCTCTCTCTTTTATTTTAATTCAACTGTACAGATTTTATGAAATGCTTCTCATATATGTGGAGATCATTGCATAAATATGTTTAATTAATTCATCGGCAACTCAAAAATAGTAGTAACAAGGATTATCTCTTAGGTGTCAGTCTTATCTCAATCCAGAAATTTCTTGGATAATAAGTCTTCTGAGCAGTCTAATACCTATTATGCTATTAACATTTATACAGTGAGAAAGAAAAATATTATTCAGAAGACAGCACCAGCACCAAATTAGGAAAACAACTACTGGAAGTAAAAGTATTATATAATAATCATTTCTCAATTGGCTGGGTGCGGTGGCTCATGCCTGTAATTTCAGCACTTTGGGAGGCCAAGATGGGTGGATCATCTGAAGTCAGGAGTTTGAGACCAGCCTGCCAACATGGCGAAACCCCGTCTCTACGAAAAATACAAATTAACCAGGCGTGTGGTTGGCGTCTGTAATACCAGCTACTCAGAAGGCTGAGGCACGAGAATTGCTTAAACCCAGGAGGTGGATGTTGCAGTGAGCTGAGATTGTGCCACTGCATTCAGCCTGGGTGACAGAGTGAGACTCTATCTCAAAAAGATATAATAATAATAATAATAATTTCTCAGTATCAATGATAAGCTGTAGGGAGAATAAAACAACATGTACATAGAGTGAGTACCTGTTCTTTGTATTCTGAATACCATGCTAAACACAGGCACTGAATCTCTGTTCTCAGCCCAGACTTCCACTGTGAACCTGTTTCTGTGCTCTGCTATCTCTGTAATTCGGCTTCCTCATTGGTGGCTGTGTTGGTGATTTCTAAAGCACTGCCACCTGCTCCCATGTTTTCTTTACAGGTTGTCAATTTTTGTGTCCTTTCTTCTTTTTCATCTCTAAGGGTTGGTCATGGCCATTCCACAGAGACCAATGCTGCCTCCATTTCTCCTTGGTGGAAAGCTAAGAACTGGTCCCTCTACCTTCTGCAATAAGTTTAGCTCTTACACCAAACAACCAAAACCTAGAAAGAAGATGGGAAAATATCCAGGAGCTGTTCTGTTTTTGTACATACCCTCTCTTTGCTACATACCCCATTGACCTAATCTTTCCCAAGCCACTGTCACTCCTCTCACAGCATTTCCTTACTTACCCCTGAAGTGGGCAAAACTTGACCATCATAATGAATCCCTTTTAACTCCCTTCAGCACAACTAGAGTTGACGCTCAAATGTTTGGTACTAGTTTATATAGCTGGAAGATAAATTCCCTTCCTCCAATATCTCAAACTACTTTATATTTGCAGCCCAATGTACAAATTCTTAAGTTAATGCATGTTTAAACCAGTGAACAAAAGGCTAAATTGTATGTACATTGGCAAAGTTTTAAAACCCAGTATTATTCATTACTAACGCTTTTTGTGTTAAATTTCAATTATGTGCTTTTATATGCCTAAACATTCTCTCTAATATTAATTTCTTAAGAAGGTGATTTGGAGTCAATTGCATGGCAAATGAATTTGGTGTTGCATAATTAAGAAACCTCAAGCCATTTTCTTCCTGGGATCGATAGATATTTGACATATAATAGCTACATTTTGTAATCTAATTAAAGGATTATTTGACATATTATAGCTTTGGCACATGGAGTCAAGTCTTTCTGACAGAGAGCACTGATGTTGATTGTTTATTTTGTCAGGAAATCCTTACTTATTACACTGAGGACTTGCTTCATAATAAAAGACCTCATGTGTAACATGAACAATAATTTGTATCTTGAAGTGTATTAAATAATTTCTAGATTGCTCAATATTATGAATGTGGTAGAGATTGTTTGTATCATATGAAAAAGGAGAATCAACAATTCCACTTAAATCTGAAGATTTAAAAACCTTTTGAGGAAAAAAGGAAGTAATAGAAAAAAATTGCTTTAAGATTGCAATTTAAGTCACTTCCAGCTCTTCCAGTTAGTGTTTGATTTTGTATAACCAAACTTTATGTCCTATTTCTCATTAGCCATAATCTTTTTGATATGATTGGCTCAAATTAGAATAATAGTTATATTATTTTCAAGCTTGTTATTATTTTTGTGTCTTTTATTTGCATGTTGTTTTATAGAATACAAAGTTTAATAGTATAATTACTACTTATGATGTATATTGGATGAATCTACTTTTACAAATAGTGAAATCAAGGTTCAGATAGCTTCTCTTAGGTTACATAGCAAATAAGTGTTAGAGTTGGGACAGGAATAAAATCTTCTGACTTCAATGCAAATATTCATGACATCTCATATCCTCCTAGCGTACTCTCAAAGGAAGCTTAACAGCACTAAGAGGATGAAAGACCAGTAAGAAAATATGATCATGAAGAGTTATCAACTCTTCCAGTGCTCCATTTCTTGGACATTCTTTGCAAATTGTTTTGAGTGCTCTAGAATCAAATCCCGAGGCACCCCAGAGATCACAAATAGATGAATACAATTTTGAAAATACTAAGTTTTTTGACTTTGAGAATTTTTTTACTTGCCAGTCATATAACTCAATCAATCACCAAATTCCTTCATTTATAATTATTAATAAGTACAGTGAGAGTAGTTACTATTTACTATCCATTCATTCATTTATTCATTCAGCAAATATGATATTCAGAGGGAACCTACAATGTGTCAAATACTTCTCCAAGAAGGTAATGCACAGCAGTGATGAAAACAGGGCACTATAGTCATTTACATTGAATTATCTCAATCTATCAGAGATGAGATTGAGATAATTGAAAAAACCAAAGCTCAGAGTTGTTACTCCCTGAAGGTCACATATGCTTCTGTAAGGAAAGAATGTAAATCCAAATAATATGCCTCACCTAAAACAAAACTCTCTCTTTTCCTTCCTTCATGACTGTCACATCTTTGATCTCATCTTTTGACCACTGATACCAGCCATATTTAGTTCTCACTATGTCACAAATTGATTATTCATCAATTTTCCATCTGACCAGTTGGCTTCCAGCTTCCTTCTATATGAATCTATTTAACCCACCATAGTCAGATCAATCTTCTTAGGACAGCAGTTTCAGCATTTTACTCATCCAGTCAACACCCAACATTCTCTTCAGCAGGTGAAATCCAAACTGCTTCGTCAAGTATTCTAGATCCTATGCATTCAGTTACAGCATACCTACCTAAACTATTCTCTTTTGCTACTTCTTATTACAAACCATACCTTCTACCCTCTCTCCATACTACTCCTGTCCTTCAACCATATGACACTCATTGTTGGCTTCTAGAATTTACTATGTTTTTTCTCCCACATACAGTTTGCTTCCCCTCACTTTCAGTTTTCCATAATTTATTTCAAAGGTCATCAGAAATCCCAGTTTATTTGCTTTGGTTTTTTTCACCATTTTTAGTGCATAGTGGTGTCCCTCTTCTAAAATCTTAATGCACTTGTTTTTATCAATCTTTTTTATTGTATTCTGCCTACATATTTACTTACTTGCATCATGTCTCTATTGACTATGTTACTAAATTGTAACTCCTGGAAATCAGAAACCCTGTCTTAACATTGTATTTTAACTGCTCCTCAGTACTATATACTTAATATACATTATTAACTTAATCTATTAATATATTAGCTACAGTTCATATGCTATTGACTAGTATCTTTCTCATTAAACTAAGAATTAAAAACACACTCTATAATTTGGATAGGAGATTTTCTCTGTTATCATGCATGACATCATGCTAGTATTGAATTTGATTGAAAAGAAAATGATACTATCATTTTACCCACATCTTTGCTTTCTATTCCATTAGGTTACTGGATATTTCCTTTAAATTACCACATTTTTAATATTTTCATTTGCAATATATTTTGTATTATCTTTCCATTCACATAATTATCGCTCTAGTCTGATCCCTCTTCGTTTTATTTCTGAACTATATTTACAAATATCTGTGAGATAATGGTCTCCCTTATTAACAAAAGAAACAATTGATAAAAGCAATAGAAAACTCTCCAAAGTTCAAGCAATTAAGGGATGCGAAGTATTCCAAGAGCTTACTACAATTATTAAAAATAGTCAAATAAAATAAGCATATAATTACAATACAGGTATAATAACATATCTATAGAAGAAACATCAAAGTCAAAGTGGGTAGTGGGTAAAGAGAGTTAGAAAGTGAGATAGAAGGTTCAGAAAAGTGTAAGAGCAGAATTATTGGAGGAAGAGATGCTCAGGCTGAGTCTAGAAGGATTGCTAGGCTAATAATGGGATTGTGAAAAGATGCAGGGGAAGCATTCTGGGAAGAAATAATAGTACAAATATTCTTCTATTGTATTTAGGTTGTTTTCAGAGCCTATCTAACGTTACACCGGGTCATTACTGAGCCATTCAGGGTCCTGGCAGAACACAGCATGCTCAAAGATGATAGGTGACTATTTACAAAGCCATGGTCAGGATTAAAAGAAACCAACAAGGAATAGTGCATTCCAGGACTAACAACAGTGGAAACTGTCACAGTCCTAAGCCTGAAGGAACAAGGGAAGGGAACAGCTACAGAAATTTAGCTCTGCAGAGAGTGTCGTCTGAAAGGAACTCTGGCCTTCTGCAGGGAAATGCAGACAGCCTGTTGCACCCAAGCATAGAAGCAGCCAGAGTTATACAAATCTTGGTATTAATTTATTCTCAATTTTCTATTTTCTCATGATATCCACCATGGCTGTATCCAAATGGAAGTCAACAAGCAAGAATTGCTGCCATTCATAGGTCTGCTTCCTGGAGCAGACAACAGAGAGGAATAATGGCAAAGTAGATCTAGAGGGGCAAAAAGTAAATACCCAATTCAGTTCTTTAATTTCTCACAGCACAGAAAAAAACAAGCTATAACATTTTATATATTTTACAAAGCACTTGAGGATCTCAGCAACAACAATAAAAATCCTCAGAATTTTTTACAACTGTGTCACAGAAACATTTTTCCTGGAGCTAAAAGATATTGATCATCTTCAAGGACTGCTTAGACAGCTGTCTTTCTAACTTAGAAAGTGTTCTTTCCCTACCTTGTTCCCAACTTGTTTTCCTGTAACAGAGGTACGCTGTATTTCCCTAGCGCCCAGGAAGGCTCCAGCACATCTAGACCCTCCAGAGTCCAGCCCTAAAAGAAGAAGACCTGTGTCCCTGAGGCTTATTTACTCTCATGGGACCGCTCTTTCCACCATGACTAAAGTTAAAAATATGCACTTACTTTAGCAGATGTTTTCCCTTCTGTCTGTTACTTGAGCCTACGATCCTTGCAAAATAACAATATATCAATGAAATCGCCCAATTTCTGTACAAAGGGTAAAGTAGCCAAAGGGTAATTTCATCACAATTAACATTTTTGAATTATCAAAAGAAGGTGTAACTTTTTCTGCTTTTATATTCCTCGATGTTTGAGTTATTCAACTTCAATTAACTTTGGATGTGTCCTCATTAATACCGCCATTTTGAGTTTCACAAAGCAAAACAGTTGGTGGTTCCGCCCTCAAAATAAGGTAAATAACATAAAGGACATGACTAATTCCTTCCTCCAGTTAGTAGGTCTCACTTTCAGGCTCTTCCAAGCTGCCTCTTAACCAAAATTATGTATCTCCAAAAACAAGCAACAATTTGCAATCACACTCTAATTAAAATCTATTTTTAAGATAGTTTTCACAGAGGAAACATTATATAGAGATGCAATTCTGCTTACATCGCAAAACGTTATACATTGTTATTCAGGGTAATTTACCTTACGGATACAGCTTCCTACATATATCCATTTCTGCTTGTGGTGGGGGTCCCCAAGATCACCCTCAGATTTGATGATACACTCAGATTCACAGAACTCAGAAAAGTTATTATGTTGAAGATTACAGTTTATTACAAAGATAAAATACAATTTAAAATGAGCAAAGAAAAAAAGGTTTTAACATGAAGTAAAGGAGAAATCAGGCACAAACTTCCATTTGTCCTTTCTCAATGGAACTGTACAGACAGAACTTAATTCTTCCAGCATGATGTACGACACAACATTAAAAGTGTTGCCAACTAGAGAGGCTCACTAAGGCTTGGTGTCCAAGGTTTTTATTAAGGCTCAACCATCTCTTCATGGAGCACCCACATGACTGACCTTGCTACTCTCAGTTTCCAGTGCCCCCGGAGGTCAAACCGTAATAGCACATGGCAGGACCCTAAACAAACAAAAATACACATCTGTCCTATCACACTGTTAACCTAAACTGTGTGGTCCAAGGTGCCACACAGTTTACAAAGATACTTTTATTAGGCTGAATATTCCAAGAGCTCTGAGGTTGTCTTTCAAGATTCAGCCAATGCCCAATCCTGAAGGCTTTTGGAATGTGTAGGGTTTGGACAACTTAGGCCTGCTGAGTTCACCCTTTAATGCATGCTGCTGATAGACTTTTTAAAATATATTTGCTTAAGGAAACAGTCCATTGCTTTGTTCTATCCATTATAAAAACTATCAGCATGAAAAGTGTCTTCAGAGCTCTGTTTACAAGACAGAAAACTGTGGTAGCTTTAAAAAAATACTTTTCTGGTATCTATTACTCCCACTCCACAGGATTTCGTACCTCAAGGGTCATATATTTTAGCCACTTTATACTTTCCTTTCCCCCAGTGTTATTAAAAGAAGAAAACATCTACCAAATATCTGCCTAGAAATATGTGTTCATATCTGGAAAAGAAAAGTTGAGCCCTTTGCATGCTACTTTGCAGATCTTTGCCTTTTCAACTTTTAGAAGCTGAACTCTGTCTAGTCTCCATTTAGATCCAGGCAGTCAAGGGCATTCTCTTATAGAAAGCAAACAACAATATCACACCAAAGTAATAATAGGAAATCCACGTAAGCCAAAAGAGGGAGCAATTGGAAAAATACAAATAAAATTCAACACTTTTAATATTAAAAATAAGTTATATGTTAGTAGTAAACTATGGTCAATTCTTTATTATTTTGTGTTTCATAAGTATTCTTTTTGGTAAATGCTATTTTCTTTCCTACATTTATTATTATACTTATTATATTGAACACACATTGACTTTTATTGAAACTTATTTCTGAAATATTCATTTTGTAGACAAATTATTATTGAACTAAATGGCTATATAAAAAAGATGTAGCATATTAATAATTCAGTCTTTGAATTATATTCTACTGACCATAGTAAGCCATCTGTTTTTATAAACAAAACAACAACAAAAAGTAATTCAATGATTTAATGGAATGTTTCTAACAATTGAAAGAAATTTAAAGGAAAAAAGTAAAATAGAATATAATTAAAGATAAGTGAAAGAGTCTTTAAAGAATGCCCATTCTTACATCTTTTATTTGGTGGTATAGCAAAACATAATAGCATTGTATACTTTAAAAAGCAAAACTTAAGGATCACATGTAAGCACCTGGACAAAAGTAACTTATGTATGAATCTCACAAGTGCTTCAACTATCAGGTTTAGCCAGACACTGCTAGAACTGGAAATTGGCCAATAAAAGTATAAATTCAATTACATTACTTTGAAGCAATTAAACTTGCCTGATCACTTTGACTGTGATAGAGAAAACATTAGCTGTAGTAATATTAGATCAGTGAAGAGGCAAGACAGTGCAGCATGAGGTAAAAGACCGATTTAAATTTTGCCTCGAGGTCTAGAGGGACTTGCTTTCATTTGCTAGAAATAAGCAAAGCACAAGAAGGTTTAGTGTCACATATAAACAGTTATCAATCAAGATCTCTAGCTAATGCCAATAGACCTTAGGGGCAAGTTAAATGGCTTGTATGCAACACAATGCTTGCTGAACATCAGAAGAAAACCACAGCATGATAGAAAAAATAATATTTCATTTTTATTGAACCATTTATTGTAAATGATAAAATAATAGCAAAGATTTAATAGGAAAAAAAGTCTGTTGTTTGAATTAACGAATTTATCTTTCTTCTTTCAAGAAAACATAAGAAGTGTACATTTATCCTAACATTCTGAGCTCCAAAAAAGCATGTGGTCAAGTGTTTTTGGTCGAATGTCTTGGCCTGAGCTATTAGGAAATTAATTTGATAATTTATTTTTAATGATGCTTCACTAACCTGAATGCCTTTGTGCTTGGATGAACCAACATATTTCTACAAATTGAACACAGCATGATTTCCTTTTCAGATTTCCCTATATAATAACTATTTGAAAAGGTTTTTAACTCTCAATGCTTTAGCCAATGTAATGTGTAAATTATTTGACTAATTTTTCATTTTAGCATTATTATAGGTTCCTCCTCTTCTGTGAAACAATTTATTCTCCCAGTTCACTAATATCTTCACAATTGCAGCATTGACACTAAGCAAAACTGATCCCCTTGAAACAAAATCCTTCCTTCTCTGGGCTTTCACAGGAGTACTTTTGTCAAGTATTCTCCTCTTACTTAACATATTCCTTTTTACCTCTTATCCTACTTCTCTCTCGTCACCTTTTATAAATGTCAAAGGTACAAACGCCAAAAGTGCCTCCGCGATTCTGAGACCATTCTTCTACTCTTTATTTCTCTTAGTAATGTCACAATTTTCATTTTGTGAGAATGAAAGTCAATGCCCCTATCCCACTTGCCTCCCTCATGCTTCCCTGTTCCTCTCCCAATGCCTGATAGACATTTGTCAGGAGATGGTCCTCTGGAACCTCTACTAACTAAATCATAAGCTAATTCCATTCCTAGTCCATAGCTCTTCCCTTCATTACTTCATTACTGAAGTTTGACCCCACCCCATAGGTGCTCAGTCCCCATGCTCAGAGGCATGGTGCATTCCTTGATGTCCATCTCTCTTGCTCACACCTGGTCAGCCTCACCTTTGCAGTATGTCTAGACTCTGACCACTTCCCCCACCTCTACTGCTGTGCCTCTTCCCAGCCACTGCCATCTCCCACCCTCTCACTGGGTGGATAAAGACTCCAGTATCTCTGTCCTGTAGCCTCACAGGGGGCACTTTTTTTAAAGTGTTTGTATTGTTTTTATTTTTATTTTTGCACAGTTCTTTTATCCTTAAGTTATATGTCATTAAGGATATAATATCTAATGAGACTATTTTAAAATTTGATTGTGGCAAAATACATGTAATATTTTCATCTTAACAATTGTTATATTTAACAGTGTTAAGTACAAACATTGTTGTGCAACCAAACTCAGAATTCTTTTCTTTTGGAGACAGAGTCTTACTGCGGACACCCAGGCTGAAGTGCAGTGGCATGATCTCTGCTCATTACAGCCTCTGCCTCCCCGCCGGGTTCAAGCAATTCTCCCACCTCAGCCTCCCCAAGAAGCTGGAATTACAGGCATGCACCACCACGCTTACACTTTTGTGTTTTTTGGTAGAGACAGGGTTTCACCATGTTGGTCAGGGGCTTGAACCCAAAGCCCAAATGCAAATGTATTTATGTTTCATATATACCTCATATCATGGCCTAAAGGTAACTTTACACAATATTTTAAATAATTTTGTGCATGAAATAAAGTGTGTGTATGTTGAACCATCAGAAAGCAAAAGTGTCACTATCTCAGTCACCCATGTGAACAATTGGTGTGGTATTTTTGGTATCACCATCATTCCTGACTCTCATTTTATATGCTACTAAGAAGCAATTATTTTTCACCCTATCTAAAACATAAGCACTTAACAATAAAAAAATATTGACCGGGCTGGTGGCTCATGCCTGTAATCCCAGCACTCTGGAGTTCGGTGCGTGGACAGGGTAGCAGACACGGTCTCTAGATAGACAGGGTAGTATAGACACATGTCTCTAGATGTACACAGTAGAGTAGACAGGTCTGTCTAGAAATACATCACAGAGACAGGTCTCTAGACACATGTGCACATAGACATGGCCTCCAAAAATACATGACAGTACAGAGGTCTCTATAGACATACACGGTAGTACAGAGACATGGGCTCCTCAAGTAGTTGCACATTGTCTCTTCATCAGCCATCTGACTGCTACCCTTCTTCTGGGTCTTTGATGACACAGAATCAGCCCCTTAATGGCATGCCTTATATATTCATCCATATTTTCTCAACTGCACTTGTGCTTGGAATGTGTCTAAGAAGTTGTCCCTAGCATTGAGTCATGACAATATGTGCCTAGATGACGCTGGATTTAGAGGGATAATCTGACTCTTTTGATGCTAAGTGATCCCATCCATTCTAAAGTCCAAAACAATGTTTTTAGTTGGTGGTAAGATTCGATCAAATCGTTCCAACTGCCGGTTCTTTCAAACTGATCGTTAACTGCACAAACTGTCTGGAACCGGTCAAACTTTGGCTCCAACCGTTCAGACCGGATCAACCAGATGGAACTGCTCCAACCGGCTCAACTGGTTCAAACTGGATCAAACCGGCTCCAACCGGCTCCAACCGGTTCAAACCGGATCAAACCGGATCAAACCGGATCAAACCGGATCAGACCGGATGAGACCGGTTCAGACCGGATCAAACCGGATGGAACCGGATCAAACCAGCTCAAACCGGATCAAACCGGATCACACCAGCTCAAACTGGTTCAAACCGGATCAAACCGGTTAAATCCGGTTGAAACCGGCTCAAACCGGTTCAGACCGGATCAAACCGGCTCAAACTGGTTCAAACCGGATCAAACCGGATCAAACCGGTTCAAACTGGATGAGACCGGATCAAACCGGATCAAACCGGATCAGACCGGATGAAACCGGTTCAGACCGGATCAAACCGGATGGAACCGGATCAAACCAGCTCAAACCGGATCAGACCGGATCAAACCGGCTCAAACTGGATGAAGCTGGATCAAACCGGCTCAAACCGGTTCAAACCGGATGGAACCAGCTGAAACCGGTTCAAACCGGATGTGACCAGCTGAAACCGGTTCAAACCGGATGTGACCAGCTGAAACCAGCTGAAACCGGTTCAAACCGGATGTGACCAGCTGAAACCGGTTCAAACCGGATGTGACCGGATCAAACCGGATGGAACCAGATCAAACCGGATGGAACCGGCTCAAACTGGTTCAAACCGGCTCAAACCGGTTCAAACCGGATCAAACCGGATCAAACCAGCTCAAACCGGTTCAAACCGGATCAAACCAGTTCAGACCGGATCAAACCGCTTCAAACTGGATGAAACCGGATCAGACCGGATCAAACCGGCTCGAACTGGTTCAAACCGCATCAAACCAGTTCAAACTGGATGAAACCGACTCCAACCGTCTCCAACCGGTTCAAACCGGAAAAACCGGATCAAACAAGATCAGACCGGATGAAACCGGATCAGACCGGATAAAACCGGATCAAACCGGATGGAACCGGCTCAAACAGGTTCAAACCGGATCAAACCGGCTAAAACCGGTTCAAACCGGATGGAACCGGATCAAACCAGCTCAATCCAGTTCAAACCGGATCAAACCGGATCAGACCGGATCAAACCGGATGGAAGCGGCTCAAACTGGTTCAAACCGGATCAAACCGGATCAAACCGGTTCAAACCGGATCAAACCAGCTCAATCAGTTCAAACCCGAGGATCGAAGCGGATCAGACCCGGATCAAACCCGGATGGAAAGGCGGCTCAAACTGGTTCAAACGGATCAAACCAGCTCAATCCAGTTCAAACCCGGATCAAACGGATCGAACCCGGATCAAACCCGGATGGAAGGCGGCTCAAACTGGTTCAAGCGGATCAAACGGATCAAACAGTTCAAACTGAATGAAAACTGGATCAAACAAGGTTCAAGCGGATCAAACTTGGATCAAACGATCTCAATCCCGGTTCAAACGGATCAAACGGAATCAGGCGGATCAAACGGATGGAGGCGGCTCAAACTGGTTCAAGCGAGATCAAACTGGATCAAACGGTTCAAACTGGATTAATGACGGATCAAGCGGATAAACGGATCGAACCGCATGAAACCGGTTCAGACGGATCAAAGCGGATAAGAAGCGAGATCCAACCAACTCAAAACGGATCGGAACCCGGGATCAAAACCGGCTCAAACGGTTGAAACAGGATCAAACCCGGCTCAAGCCGGTTCAAGCGAGATCAAACGGCTCAGGAACTGGTTCAAACTGGATCGGCAACCAACCCGTCTCCAGCGGTTCAAGCGGATCAAAGATCAGGCGGAATCAAACGGCTCAAACAGGTTGAAACGGATCAATCCGGCTCAAAGCAGGATCAAAGCGAGGATGGGAACCGGCTCAAACAGGAGGTTCAAACCCGGATCAAGCCGGCTAAAACGGTTCAAGCGGATGGAACGGATCAAACCAGCTCAATCCAGTTCAAACGAGATCCAGACGGATAAAACGAGGATCAAGCCGGATGGAACGGCTCAAACGAGTTCAAGCGGATCAAACCATTAAACGGTTCAAACCGGATGGAACCCGGATCAAACCAGCTCAATCCAGTTCAAACGGATCAAACGGATCAGACCCAGTCAAACCGGCTCCAACTGGTTCAAACGGATCAAACCAGCTCAATCCAGTTCAAACCGGATAAAACCTCGGGCAGGATCAAACCAGCTCAATCCAGTTCAAGCGGACCAGAAGCGGATCAGACCCGGATCAAACGGCTCAAACTGGTTCAAACGAGATCAAACCCGGCTCAATCCAGTTCAAACCCGGATCGAGCGGATCGAACGGATCAAACCGGATGGAAGCGGCTCAAACTGGTTCAAACCCGAGGATCAAACGGATCAAACCCGGTTCCAACTGGATGAAACTGCAGATCAAACCGGCTCAAACTGGTTCAAGCGGATCAAAACCTCAATCCAGTTCAAACCCGGATCAAACGGATCGAACGGCGGATCAAACCCGGATGAAGCGGCTCAAGCTGGTTCAAACCCGGATCGACGGATCAAACCGGTTCAAACTGGATGAAACTGGATCAAACCCGGCTCAAACTGGTTCCAAGCGGGATCAAACCGTCTCAATCGAGTTTCGCTTGATCAAGCGGATCAGACGGATCAAACCCGGATAAGAGCGGCTCAAACTGGTTCAAACCCGGATCAAACTGGATCAAACCGGTTCAAACTGGATGTGACCGGATCAAACCGGATCAAACCGGATCAGACCGGATGAAACCGGTTCAGACCGGATCAAACCGGATGGAACCGGATCAAACCAGCTCAAACCGGATCAGACCGGATCAAACCGGCTCAAACCGGTTGAAACCGGATCAAACCGGCTCAAACCGGTTCAAACCGGCTCGAACCGGATCAAACCGGATCAAACCGGCTCGAACTGGTTCAAACTGGATCAAACCGGCTCCAACCGTCTCCAACCGGTTCAAACCGGATCAAAGAAGATCAGACGGGATCAAACCGGCTCAAACCGGTTCAAACCGGATGGAACCGGATCAAACCAGCTCAAACTGGTTCAAACCGGATCAGACCGGATGAAACCGGCTCAAACCGGATCAAACCGGTTCAAACCGGATCAAACCAGCTCAAACTGGTTCAAACCGGATCAAACCGGTTCAAACCGGATCAAACCGGCTCAAACTGGTTCAAACCGGCTCAAACCGGTTCAAACCGGATCAAACCGGCTCAAACTGGTTCAAACCGGATCAAACCGGTTCAAACTGGATGAAACCGGCTCCAACCGTCTCCAACCGGTTCAAACCGGATCAAACCGGATCAAACAAGATCAGACCGGATCAAACAGGATCAAACCGGATCAAACCGGATGGAACCGGCTCAAACTGGTTCAAACCGGATCAAACCGGCTCAAACCGGTTCAAACCGGATCAAACCGGCTCAGACCGGATCAAACCGGATCAAACCGGATCAAACCGGATGGAACCGGCTCAAACTGGTTCAAACCGGCTCAAACCGGATCAAACCAGCTCAAACCGGTTCAGACCGGATCAAACCGCTTCAAAGTGGATAAAACCGGATCAAACCGGCTCAAACCGGTTGTAAACCGTGATCAAACTGGATCAAACCGGTTCAGACAGGATCAAACTCGGTTCTGAGACTTTGGATCAAACCGGTTCCAACCGGCTCCATGCCGGTGTCTATATATCCGGATCCATACCGGTTCAAACTGGATGAATTTGTGCTTTTGGAATATGTCTAAGAAGCTGTCCCCTAGCATTGAGTCATGACAATATGCGCCTAGATGACTTTGGATTTAGAGATTTGGGGATAACTGACACCTTTTTGATGTTAAGTGATCCCATCCATTCCTGAAGTCCAGAAAAAGAAAAACAATGTTTTTAGTTGAGGGTAAGACTGGATCAAACCGGTTCCAACCGGCTGAAGCCGGTTCAAACCAGATCACACCGGCACAAACTGGTTAAAACCGGATCAAACTGGCTCCAACCGGTTCAGACCGGATCAAACCAGATGGAACCGGCTCAAACCGGCTCAAACTGGTTCAAAGTGGATCAAACCGGCTCCAACCGGCTCCAACCGGTTCAAACCGGATCAAACCGGATAAAACCGGATCAGACCGGATGAGACCGGTTCAGACCGGATCAAACCGGATGGAACCGGATCAAACCAGCTCAAACCGGATCAAACCGGTTCAAACTGGTTCAAACCGGATCCAACCGGATCAAACCAGCTCAAACTGGTTCAAACCGGATCAAACTGGTTCAAACCGGATCAAACCGGTTAAATCCGGTTCGAACCGGATCAAACCGGTTCAGACCGGATCAAACCGGTTCAAACCGGATCAAACCAGCTCAAACCGGATCAAACCGGATCAGACCGGATCAAACCGGATCAAATCGGCTCAAACCGGCTCAAACCGGATCAAACCAGCTCAAACTGGTTCAAACCGGTTCAAACCGGATCAAACCGGCTCAAACCGGATCGAACCGGATCAAACCGGATCAAACCGGCTCAAACCGGATCGAACCGGATCAAACCAGCTCAAACTGGTTCAAACCGGATCAAACCGGCTCAAACCGGTTCAAACCGGAT